>NC_073306.1:4148545-4356045 GCF_027595985.1 Sorex araneus | reverse complement strand
CGCCCGGGGTGGGGGGTCCTCACCCCTGCCCCAGGCTCGGCGCACGCGGTGTGTACAGGACGGGTCTCGCCTCTGGCCGACTGTTTACGTCTGCAGCGCGTGCCAAGGCAGCCCCCGGGCCGGGTCTGGGCGCTGGGGGCCGGGAGAGGCACCGCAGCCGCGGGCTGGGCCAGGTCAGGCGAACAGGCAGGGCTTCCGGAAAGCCTGGCCTGGCCGTGCTGGACAGAGGCGTGGCCGGCCCCACGCCTGCACCAGCCCCGAGCGTGCTCCTGATCGAACCCACGTCCCGCCGCCTCCCCAGCAGGCCGGGGCGGGGGTCTCGGTCACCGCCGGGGCCCCGAAGACTTCGCCCATCTTCCTGGGACCCCTCCCGGGGGGCACTCACAGACAGATGGGGGAAGGGCTGTGCCGGGGGCTACTCGAGGCGGGAGCACTGGGCTCGGGCCGCAATGCCCACACCCAGAGGCCCCGCGGGGCCTCACCCTGCTCTCGCTGCAGGAGCGTCCCCCGCGTCCTGGCGTTGCCAGCCCGGCCTTCCTCCGGGCTCGTTCTTCTAGGAAGTGGACGCGCTGGCTCCTGTCCCCCTGCAAACGCCAGGCGCGGGGGCCAGGCGGGCGCGGGGCAGGGCAGGGCAGGCCGGGAGGCTGAGCTCAGGGAGGCCCGGGGTTCTTGGCAAGGCACCCACCGCCGCCAGCCAGCCGCTCTCTCCGGGGTGTCTCAAGGGGAAATCGCCCATCGATCCCGGGACACACACGCCCGGGACCAATCCCTGACCTCCGCACAGCCCTGCCTCCGACTCCTGCTGCGCCTTAATGTTTAAATTATTAAATGCATTAATGTATTTACATTATTCAAGTCTTATGTGCATTTTTCTCAGATAATTTATGTATAAGAGTTTGAATGTCCATGACTGTTAATGTCTACAACCCTTCCTGTTCATTATTGATTCTGGAAGAAAAAAAAAAGTCAGAGTTTTAATGCCTTATTTTTAATGTATTAAGAGTCTGAATAAGTGCATTCTCTTTTTTCTTTTGTAATTTCATAATTTAAGTAGTGCATTTATTAAACTGACACAGTATGAATTGTGGTGAAGTCTGGCACGGCTCCACGCTGCCGGGGCAGCCGGCAGAGAGCTCGGCCGCTGCTGGGCCGGCCTGGCGGGGCCCCTGCCGCCCTCCCCGCCCGCCCTGCCCCTGCCCCCACCCCGCCCTGCCCCCCCCCCCCCCGCCCCGCTCCCGGCCCCTCTGCAGGGCGCTAGAGCCACCCGCGCTCAGTCCATCTCTCTCTCCCTCTCTCTCCCTCTCTCTCTCTCTCTTTCTCTCTCTCTCTCTCTCTCTCTCTGTCCAGAACCTCCAGGACTCGGCACTTGCCGGGGAAGCCCGGCTGGGCGGGAGGTGGGTCAAGGCCCCGGGTTCGAGCGTCCCCCAGCAGGCCAGGCCGCCCACAGACAGACGCTCCCTGCGCTGAGAAGCCCCCTGCAGGGGCAGCAGCGCCACAGCGACACCCGCCGGCCCCCGCGCTCCAGGGCCGGGAGGGAGGGAGGGCAGGGACCTGCGAGCCAGCACAGGCTCCGCTGTGTGTGCATGTGAGTGTGCTCACATGCACACACGCGTGCACACACATGCACACACACACGTGTGTCCATGGAGAAGCAGCTGAGCTCACTGCCGCCTCACGATCACCTCTGGTACCTCAGAACCCGCCCATCCCAGCCTCCCCCCTTCCTCTCCCTCTCTCCTCCTCTCTCCCTCTAGGGACCTCTAGGTCCCTCTATATCCCTCTCTCTCTCTCTCTCCCTCCTTCTCCCTCTCTCCTCCCTCTCTCTCTCTCTCCCTCTAGGTCCCTCTCTCTCTCTCTTTCTCTCTCTCTCCCTCTCTCTCTCCCTCTTCCTCTCTCCCTTTCCCTCTCTCTCTCCCTTTCTTTCTCCCTCTCTCCCCCTCTCCCTCCTTCTCTCTCCCTCTCTCCCTGTCTCTCCTCTATCCATCTCTCTTCCTCTCCTTCTATCCCTCTCCCTTTTTCTCTCTCTCCCTCTCTCCCTCTTTTCCTTTCTCTCCCTCTGTCCCTCTCTGTCCCTCTCTCCTTCTCTCGCTCCCTCTCTCCTTCTCTCCCCCCTCTCTCTTTCCCTCTCTCCTTCTCTCTTTCCCTCTCTCTCTCCCTCCTCCCTCTCTTTTTCTGTGTCTCCCCCCCATGCATTCACACCATACGTATTATTTAATATTTGTTCCCCCTTGCTTTTATTTTTCTATTTTTTCCCCCCGAATCCCTTCGTTTCTTATTTCCTCTTCTTTTCATTTTTGGGCTACTCATTACCATTCTTTAACTGTTACAATTTATATCAGCATATAATGTTAAATAATTACAGGGAGCGGGGAGCTCACTCTAGTGAGGATATAAACGCGCTGTGGGAATCTACAGATTTAAACAAATAACACTCGCGGCAGGGGGTGAGCGGATGAATTAGCATTAATATCCGGCCTGGGAGATCCCAGCGCACTGGTACTGCTTAAATACAGATCTTTTCTGGAACAGTCGATACGACAGCTCCCGGCAATACGGGCCGCTCCCGCCCCCAGTCAATATCGCAGCCATGAAAATAGCAACGTCCCTATAGCGATCAATACCGCGGCCCGCGAAAATAAACCTTCCCTTTTAAGGGCTGTATAATAGTCAGCTAAATGGAAGGACTGGCACCCACAGCTGGAGGGCTGGGCGGCACGGCCCAGGGAGCCTCAGACCCCACCCCCACCCCACCCAGCACCCACGCGGGGGAGGGGACACGGGCATCCCGTCCAGCGTCCCTGCCTGGAGGGAGGGCGTGAGACGCTCCAGCCAGCGGGCCAGGGCCGGACACAAGGTTGCTCTGGGCGCGCCGGCGGCACGAGTTGTTTCCGGAAGCCTCCGTCAGGGCCTGGGCTGCACCTCGGCTGCACGGATTCCCCTCCCCCCGCAACACACAAACCCCGGGAGAGAAGCTTCACCGCACCGTCCTCCCCCATGGGTCTCCCGGGGCGGGCCGGGCGCTGGGGTGGGATTCTGTTCCTCCACGGCCCCGACCCCTCATTAAGATGCCACAGTCTGTCTGCATCCCGGGCAGGGGCGGGGAGCCTCCCCCCACTCCCGGCCAGGCGCATGCAGTCAGTCAGCGGCTCGGGGAGGGCTGCACCCGCCGGCCCACCCCCAGCCCGGGCTCTGACCCTCCAGGGTCCAGCCCGAACCCGCCTTGGGAGACAAAGGGGCCAGGGAGCGGGCAGCAGGCACGGGGCGTCCTTCAAGGCCAGAGAAGGCCGCGGGGACGGGGGCGCCCTGGGACTCGCCGCTAACTCGGAAAACGCCGGCCACAGACACAGGCCACAGACACGAGCCACGGCACAGGGCAGCCAGAGCCGAGGCAGCCACGTGCTCTGGGACAGGCCCCGGGACAGGGACCCCTGAGGCAGGTGGGCCGGGAAGAGGAGGGGGAGAGACAGGCGAGCGCAGGGGAGGGGGGAGAGAGCCTCTCAGGCACTCAGGCTCAGGCTCTCGGCCGCGCAGGAAACGGCCGTTGCAATAAAACAAACAGAAGGTGAGTCATCTGCTCCTCCGACTCCTGAGTGGACAGGGGCCGTTTCCAGCCCGCTGCAGGGCCGCTGCCGTGTGAGAGCAGGGGTGGGGGGGCAGCGGCCGGCCCGGCCCGAATCCCGGCAAGGAGCGGCCACCGGGCCTGAGCCGCACTCGGGGAAGGGCCAGAAAGGTCTCACGCGAGGCGTCCTCCAGGCCACCTTCCTGGCAGATGCCCGAACACAGGCCTGGGCTCGCAGTCACGCCCTCGGCCCCCACGCCTCACCCCCAGCTCCCTACATGTGTGCATACGTGTGTACACACACGTACATATGAACATACGTGTGTGCCCCATGCACTCAGCACCCCGCTCCTAAGTGTGTGCAGACTGCAGATGTGTCACCAGATGCCTGTCCTCATGCCTCAGGGCCCAGCCCTGCCAGGAGCACACCAGCCCGGGACACACACACACAACAGCCTAGCGGACGCCCCCCATGGCAGCCGGGGCAGGAGTGCGGCAGACAGAGGGGAGCAGCCCGGCCCGGCCAGCGCAGGCGGGCACTGGACTCAGAGCAGGGCACTGGACTCAGAGCAGGGCACTGGACTCAGAGCAGGGCACTGGACTCAGAGGAGGGCAGGCAGTGAGCACTGGACTCAGAGCAGGGCGGACACTGGACTCAGAGCAGGGCAGGCAGCGAGCACTGAACTCAGAGCAGGGCAGACACTGGACTCAGAGCAGGGCGGGCATTGAACTCAGAACAGGGCGAGCAGCGAGCACTGGACTCAGAGCAGGGTGGGCAGCGGGCACGGAGCGGGGTCAGAATAGATCGAGGCCAGGGCTTTCTCTGGGAGCCGCAGGACGTGCCCCTGCTGGGCCTCAGTGGACTCCCGAGACCGGAAGACACCCACCCCGGCCCGGCGAGCACGTCCCCACATGGTCTCTGCATGCGCCCGAGGAGACGAGGAGGGGCCCCGGGCGCGAGGGCGGAGAGGGACGCCCCGGGGATCCCGGGGAGCGGCCGGGCCGGGCCGGGCCGGGCCTGGGCAGCAGGAGCACTCGCCGGCCCTCGGCGGCGGGCAGCGGGCCGACCACAAGCCCGCGCGGCCGCCTGCCCTGCTGATCTATAATTGGGCAGTCTGTGACGGAGCCACCAATTACCCCGGGCCTGTGTTTAGTCCACAGACAAAGGGAAGCAGGAGAGACCAGTTAGCAATGAGTAAGTAATGGCCGCTAAATACAGCGTGTTTTATGGGGCTGCTCCGGCAGGAAAAGCCATTCGGAAAATAAAAAGTGAAAGAATAAAATAAGCTCGAGAAACTCAATTTTCCTCTCCCTTCCTCCCAAAGCCACACTTAGGGTAAAATGAGGTTTGCGCAGGTTAATCCTTGTGAGGTAAGAGAAAAATGATTAAATACATTAAAAAAATCAATTGTACATTAAACCAAATCCAGGAACTGCGAGAATAAACACCGCAGCGTCCCCCAGCCGGCGTGAGCCGCGCGGGCCGGGCCGGGAGCCCGCGGGGACCCCGGGAGACAGGCCACAGGACGCAGAGACGGAGCCGGGCGGGAGGCCCCTCCGCCGGGCGTCAGGCAGAATAAAGTTATTTCGAGGCATCACGAAGGGGGGAAATCAAATGTGTTCCCTCGGGGCTGCGGGGGGCTGAACTCTCCAAAACTCCCACGGAAACGAGGGCAGCGCTGGTGGGTACACGGGAGTTACAGAGGACCGGGCTGGCGGGCGACCTCCCGGGATCCCACGCTATTTCCTCTGTCCACTAGCGGATTCTGTGAGGTGCCACTCGTCAGGGGGCGCGAGGAGAGGTTTTGCCGGGGGCTGGGAACACCCACCCTGGAGGGCCCCCGGCACCGCCAAGCCCACCCCCCCCAAAGCCAGAGCGCATGGGGCCCGAGGAGCACACGGCTGGCCTCGTGCGAGACCCAGCGAGCAGGGCGCAGGCAGGGAGGGACGGCGCGGGGCCCACGCGGGAAAGGGGCCCGTCCACTGCAGAGGGGGCCGGTGGCGCCCGTGGCACTGGGGCCAGGAAATAAAGGGCTTCAGACAGCTCCTGGGTCTTCAAAGCGCCTGGGCAGAGCGAGGCAGAGCCCAGGGGTGCAGGAGGCAGGGCCCGTGGGCGGGCAGGGGAGGGGTGCGCGGGGCTGGGGGCCCTGGGAAGCGCAGAGGCAGGCGCCCCTCCTGCAGAGCTGGAAGCATGGGCCGCGGCTGCCCCCTGGAGGCGGCTGGCGGCACAGCACCTGACATGAGCATCCCATTATCCCATCTCCGCGCCCAGCAGGCAGTGGTGAGGGACCCACGTCACGTCCAGGCGGCCACCGGCGGTCCTGTCACCTGTGCCGAACTCAGAGGCACCTTTCCACCGGCGACGAGGCTGAGACAAGGCTCCAGCAGGCCAGAGGACACGCAGCCCGGGCCCCAGCCGCTCGGCACCCGCACAGGGCCGGCCTGGCAGGGCCAGTCTGCTCCAGGCCCCCCTGGCCAGCGCCGGGGACACCGAGGCCCGGGAACGCACCCCCCGGGCTGGTGGAATTAAGCAGGATGACAGAAACACGGCGACCCGGAGGCCAGCCCCGGGCCGCGGGCCGCCCTCGTGGCCTATTAATCAGGGCTGGTAATTGGTCAGCTAATCGAAAAGTCGGTTGAGGCAGGGAATCATTAAACACGCGCCCGCCCGCCACCCCCCGCATTCCGCGCCGACGAGCCCGCAAGCGCACAGCCATCCGCTGCTTCTGATGTCGCGCCAGGAGCTGCTGTGGGAGCGTGGGCCGACACCACAGCTCCCAGACGTGGTCCGACGCTCGCCCCACCCGGCCACACCCGTCCGACTTCTCTGGGGCGCTGCCCGCTGCCCCCCCGCCCCGTCTTCCACCTCTCACTGGGACCCAGCGGGCCAACAGCCACGGCACCCGGGCCCGGCCTTCGGACCCCCGTGGCTGCTGGGCGCCCGCTCAGCCTCCTCCTAGCAGAAACAACACAGCGACTCGGCGAGTGCACGCGGCAGGCCGGACCGGCCACCTCGGGGCTGGCGCGGGGCGGGGAGGGGCCCGCACCCCAGGTCGGGCCCCCCGTGAGGTGTCTGCTCGGGCCCGCTCTCGGCACCGGGAGCCCCAGGGCGGAGCGCCAGCTCTGATGAGGAGGCTGCAGTCTCCCCCGCCCACCCGGCCCTTCGAGCACCGGGGCGGGAGTAGCGTCGGAGCCTGCCGACGTTGCCCCAAACCCACAAGAGAAACCGTGTTCAGGGACCGGAGTGTGGCCCGGGCAGCTGACCGGACGGGCACGTGTGGGCCCACGGCGGGTCCCCAGAAGTGCACACGCCGGTCCAGGAAGGCAGCTTCACTGAGCCTTCACCCGCACGGCACGTGGTGAAGTGACTCTCCAAGGAGACGGGGGGCTGGGGGGAGGCGTCCGCGGGAGCCGCTCTCCCTGCCCCTCTGGACAAACCCATTTCTGGCGGGAAAACGGAACCTCCCAGGTAACCAGCTGGCAGGACCCACCCCAGCTGCGCCCAGTGCCCCTCAAGGCTGGCTCAGGAGGGACACGGACACCCCCACCCCCCCATGGACACCCAGGACACACACAGGCCACACTCAGGACATGCCCAGGACACACACAGGCCATGCCCAGGACACACACAGGCCACACACAGGCCACACACAGGCCACACTCAAGACATGCCCAGGACACACACAGGCCACACACAGGACATGCCCAGGACACACACAGGCCACACACAGGACATGCTCAGGACACACACAGGCCACACACAGGCCACACTCAGGACATGCCCAGGACACACACAGGCCACACACAGGACACACAGGACACACACAGGCCACGCCCAGGACATGCTCAGGACACACACAGGCCATGTTCAGGACACACACAGGACACACCCAGGCCGCAGGGAGGTGAGAGAAAGGCGTGGGTGGAGGTGAGCAGGCGCGGGGAGCAAGGCGCCATCTGCACACACGGGGAGGGGAAGGAGGCGGGGCCACCACTCAGAGGCCACGGGGCGGCAGCCCCGCTCCTCGGACCCTGGGTCGGGATGGACGGCCATGTGCCCGTCCGCTGGGGCAGCGGGGGAGAGGCCGGGGCCCAGTGTGGGCCTGGCCCGAGCAGCAGACCACGAGAGGTCGCCGGGGTCACCCCGGAAGGACCTTCTCAGAGACGCTGTCTGGCCTGAGGCAGCGATGACGACACACAGCGGCCGACACCCCGTGAGGTCGCCGAGGTCCCCTGCACACGAGGGTGGGAAAGGACACGGGGGCGGGGCAAGCACAAACTCTCCCCCGCCCCCCGGGAGGACACAGCGGGTGACAGGAACTCGGGCGGGCGCAAAGTATGGCTGTGCGAGCCAGGAGCCCGAGTGTCAACAAAGCTGGGCACCGTCGCAGATTCCATTTCCCTAATTACCACTCCCGGGAGTTTCGATCCGTCTAATAATTATTTGTGCAAGGATACCTTCAAGCCGAGAAGCCTCTTCATTCACCCGAGAGGAAAAGACCCGGGGCCCCGCCTGGCCCCCCAGTCTGGGCAGGGCGGCGGCAGGAAGCTGCAGAGCGCCCGAGCGGCCCCGGGGACAGCGCCAGCTGTCACCACCCCAGGAGCCTCCCAGCAGGGGACGGGGAAAGGGAGGGCCTGCTGCTGGGGGAGCAGGGCGGGGTTCTGCCAGGCAGGAACCCTCGGGCTCCCCATCACACTTGGACCCCAGCCCCAAGGTTCCCAGTAGCAGCTGTGAGGGGAGTCAGGAGTGACCCTGAGCACTGTACTGAGAGTCACCCGAGCACCATACTGAGTCACCCAGGCATTACACTGAGGGTGCCCCGAGCACCACACTGAAAGTCCCCCCAGTACCACACTGAGACCCCCGAGCACCACTGGGGTGAGCCCCAATCCCAAGCGGGGAAAGGGCAGGCCGGGTCCTTCTGCCCGGGCCCGCACGGCCTTTGGATGAGTCGGGGCCGGGGCAGTGCTGGGGTCTCAGCTGCCACAGACCCGGCTCCGCCCGCGCCCGCCCCGAGACTGGCAGCTCTCGTGAGAGAACTGCGGGTTCCCGGGAGCCCCGGCGAGGCCTGTCCCGCCGTGTGTGCGGGGACTACAGGAGCCTCTGGCCTCGAGGGGCTGGGGGCGCCAGCCGCGGGGAGGGTCGGCGAGCACCTGGGAGTGATCCCGAGCACTGAGCTGGGAGTAAGGCCTGGCAACACGAGCAGGGCCCGACAACCCCAGAGAAGCATCCTCCGTTCCCGCCAGCGCTTGGGACCCATGTGACGGACAGCGGGCTCGGGCCGGCTCTGCGTGGGGCCCCCAGGCCCGCCACCCGCCCGCTCCAGAGGGGAAGTCCTGAGCACCCCGAGCTGCCTGGACCAGACGCCCCGCCCGCGCCCGCGCCAGACGCGCTGGAGTGGGGCATCACCGCGGCGGCCGGCCAGCGCCTCTGAACGGCCACCGTGAGCCCAGAGTGTCCCCCAGCAGCCAGGACACGGGGGAGTCAGGCACGGGAGGGCCCTGCCAGCACACGGCCAACTTGGTCCGGTCCCCGGCAGCCAGCCCGGAGCACGCCCGGTGTGGCCCAAACACAAACAGGTGAACAACCACACTCACGGGCACGGGACACGGCTGCCCCCGGGCCCAGGCACAGACACTGCAGACAGCGGCTAAGGCCGGCCAGGGCAAGACGCCAGGGAAGGCTGCGGGACAGCGGGACTCAGGGGACACGGGGACATGGCCGGGATCTGCAGGCACGGGAAAGCCTTTCCCAAACGGATGGCCCAGAGGAGCCAGAGACAGTGCTGAGACCACACACACACACACACACACACACACAGGCACACACGGACACATAGGCACATATACATGGACATACACACAGACATGGACACACACAGATGCACAGACGTACACACAGAGCACACATATGGACACACACACAGAGACACATGGACACACAAACAGACACACATACGGACACACACAGAGATACATGGACACACATACAGACACACAGACCCACACAGAGACACAACACACACGGACACGTGGGCACAGGCACACAGGGTCGGGGAGAAACCAGCCACCACACCCCTTCCCCGGCGGCCTGGGGCCCAGGGCTGAGGAGGAAACGAGCAGGGGGCAGGAGGAGGGGCTGCCACCGCCTCATCAGAAGCCACAGTGGAGGCGACCCCGAGGGGCGTGTGGGCCAGAGAGGCAGGAGCAGGCGTCACCCCCACGAGGGCAGGGCGGGCGTCCCTGCCGGCTGGAGCAGAGCCCCACGGGGCGGAGAGGCTTCCAGAAGCTTCTACAGGCCTGGGGGGGGGGTGGGCGAGGTTCAGTGAGCTGGGAAGAAGGAAGAGAGCAGCCATGGAGCCGGGCGGAGGGGACGGGTCCCCACGGGAGGCAGAGACGCACAACCAGACACACACGGACACACGGTCAGGGCCGGATCTGGAGGCCCGAGAGTAAAACAGACACAGACACAGACACAGACACACACACACACACACACACACACACACCCCACTGCCACGCACCCTGCCACCAGCACCGGGCGGCCCCCTCCGGCCTCGCTTCCCTCCCTCTCCTACAGGGGGCGCCCTCACTTGGTGCCATCACTGCACCCCCATTTACCAGAGTTTCACCTGTGGCCCCGCAGGACGGGGCCAGAGAAAGTGGGAGCCTGTTCCCAGGCCAGGCGGGCCAGGCGGGAGGCGACCCCCGAGAGACCCACCGCCCCGCGCCGGCCGCTCAGCCAGGCCTCTCCCGCGCGGTGCCCAGGAGCCCACAGCGACCGGGCACTCTGGGGGCAGCGCAGACGCGGCTTCCGGGAAGGGGCTTCGTGGGGAGCCGGGCCTGGGCGGACGGGGAGGGGGCCGCCACCAGGGTGTGAGTCTGCAAACTGGGCCACTGAGTGTGGCACACACGCGCAAACACGCACCCATACACACACGCACGCACATATACACATATGCACACACGTACACACATGCACATGCTCATACACATGCGCACACATGCACGCGTGCGCGTTCTCGCCCATTCTCCCTGCAGCCCTCCCTGCCCCTGAGCGGCAGGGCCGGGCCCGCTGGTGAGGTCACAGGTCGGGCCGCGCACCACGGGAATGAGGCTTCGTGTCCCCGCAGCTGTCCTGAGTGTTCGCCGGCGGGACTGTGGGCGGGGTCCCCGCTGCCGACTCCAGCAGCCCGTGCACACCCCCGGCCCCCCCCTTGCAGGCCCCACGAGGCTCCTTGGGCCCCCGGCCACGCCGCGCGGCTGGTACCCTCGCTTAATCAGACGCCGCCAAGACTCGGCCAAAAGCAATAAGGGCCTGACTGCGAGACTGTGGGAGTTTAATATAAAAAAATTAATAAAAAAAAAGAAGGGAAGGAGAAAGGGTCTACCTTTTAATAGGGCCCTAATTACCCAACTCGTAGGATCAGCCCAAATGAGATGGGAGTTTATTTCGGGTTTTTTTTTAATTATTGTGTTTTTTTTTATATATATATAAATTGCTGCTATGTGTTTTCTTTCCTCTGAGCAATTATGCAGCAAGTACGTAAAGAGAGGGAAAATATTAATTAAATATAAGGTAATTGTAGAGTCCGCCTGGAGAGAATGAGCCTGGACTCGGGGCTGGAGGCTCTGCGGACTGCTCGGGGCCTCCCAGAAAAGAGGAAATAAAAGCCCTGCCCGGCAGTGGGGAGAGGCCGTCCAGGGGCCCGGGGCCCAGCAGGCCTCGGCTGGCTGCTGAGGCATGGCCCGGGGGTCTGCAGCCCGGGGCTGAAGGGCCGTGAGGGGGACGTGGTCCTGGAGCCCAGGGTCTCCCCAACCTCAGTCCGCGGCCCCCCGGCCCCCCACGCTCCGGAGCTGTGGGAGCTCAGCGGCTCTCGGCCCCTCCCAGGCCGCACCAGAGGGAACCAAGGGTGGGGCCGGGAGGGGTGCTGGACGGGTCACTGCAGCCCAAACGGCACCCCCCGGCCTGTGCCCAAGGAAGTCTGGGGGTGCCGGCTGGTCCGCCCCGAGCACACTCGTCCTCTCTGGCGCCGGGAAACTGGGGGCCTGCAGAGCCCGCCAGGCCACACACCGGCCGGCCAGCGGGGCCTTGGGCGGGAGCAGGGGCAGGGCGGGAGCCTGCGTGGGGCAGTGGGCAGGGCACAGGCAGGCCGTGGGGCGGGGCCGGCTGGACGCTCCGGCACCCTCTGACGCCACAGACCCACTCTGGGCCCAGGCCCAAGGGCACGCGGCTGTGGGGCGGGCGCCCGGCCCCAACCAGAGGAGGGTCTCCCGTGGCACCCGCCGGAGTGAGGGACGGTCCCGGGCACCCGCGGGCCCCTCCCCACCCCTCCCACCACGCGGGGAAATGCGGCACTTACCAGCGGCTCCCGGGGCAGCACGGCCTCGGCTCCCGGAGGAGAGCTGGGCTGCAGGGGGGAAACAGAGACAACGGTGAGCCCGGGGTGCCCACTGCCCCGCCCGCCAGGGACCCCCTCCCGCCCCCCTGCCCAGCCACGGAGCTGCGGGGAAGCAGGAAGGAAGGACCAACGGCGCTGCCAGGTCTCGCCACCAGGGGGCGCCGTTGACCCACACTCAGCCTCCCCCGAGCCTCTGGCCAAGAACTGAATCAGTGCAGGCAGGTCCCTTTGGTCACCGGGGTCAGTGGTGAAGGGGGCCGGGCCCAGGCGTGTCCTCAAATCCTTCCCGAGAACAAGCTGGTGCCTCCCCGCCCCCGCGGGCCACCCCAGGGAGCTGGGCAGGGCCGGCGGCCAGCGCAGACGCCCAGCAGAGCAGGCCGACTTGCTCCCGGGCGCGTGCTCAGGCAATCCCCGACAGACACTGTCCAACGGGCCGGAGCCCTGCCTGCCTCCCCAGTCTCCCGCCACCGGGGGTCACGCCCGAGCCACCCCCCGCCGCCGGAACTCACAGGGGCTCCTCCCGGACGGCCCCCCAGCCATGCCGCCGGATGCCACGCCAGGCTGTCTGCACTCAGGGCGCCCCAGAGGGGGCGGGTGGGAGCCCTCCGCCCCGAGGGACCCAGCCCTGGCAGCCGACCTCCACTACCGCCACGCTCCAGGCCGCGCCCCACACGCTGAGTGTCACAGACGAGGGACATACTCCGGGGCAGTGGGACCGACTCACGTCCCACGATCACAGCACGTGTTTGACGGGCTCAGACCGGGGGCAACAAACCACAGAGGGGAATACACACGCAGGCCTGACTGGGAGCACCTGTAAAGGCAATTGGAGGCCGCCCCAAAAACCTCCGCCCCTCCCGGGGAGCCCAGCAAGCTACCGAGAGCATCCTGCCCGCACGGCAGAGCCCGGCAAGCTACCGAGAATGTCCCGCCCGCACGGCAGAGCCCGGCAAGCTCCCCGTGGCGTATCCAATATGCCAAAACCAGTAACAAGTCTCACCATGGAGACGTTACTGGTGCCCACTCGAGCACATCGATGAGCAATGGGATGACAGGGACACAGTGATACTGTCCAGACGGGCTCAACTCAGCAGAAACTCTTAGGGGGGGTGGGGGGCACGGGGCAGTGTCCACAGCCTGCCCAGGGCGAAGGCGAGGGCCGGGTCCTGGGGGCTGGAGCATGGCACAGAGGGAGGAGGGGGATGGCCCCGAAGGCAGCCAGCCCGGGCTCCACCCCTAGCCCCGCCCCGTGCTCCCCGAGCCCACCAGGAGTGGCTCCTGAGCACAGAGCCAGGAGTCAGCCCTGAGCGCTGCCAAATGGCGTCCGGAGGATTCCCTCTCGCCCAGCGGCCAGGCCAGCAAGGACCTGCAGAGGGACCCAAAGTGCCAGGACCCGGGGCAGGGGCAGCAGGGATGGGCCTAGGCGCCCGCGTCCTCCCCGCCCCCACCCGCGGCTCCTGGCCCTGCCATGCCCTGGGCCCTGGCCTCTCACACTCCTCGGCCACCTCTGCCCGCCGCTGCCACCTGACTCAGCGCCCCTGTGCCCGCACAGCCGCCAAAACACACAGCAGACTCCAAAGGCCAGCCAGGCCGAGCTAACGGCGACCAAGCCCTGCCGCCCGCCCTCTCCGACGCTGCCCGGCAGGCCCGTGCCGTCCCGAGGGCCACACGCACCAAAGGCCCCCCCAGGCCCACAGAAGAGTGGCCAGCACCCTCACGGCCCCGACGGAGAGATGACCTGCCCCTCCCCCCAGTCAGAGGCTGGGTGTAGCCCACGTCTGGGCAGCCTGGACTCTGATGGGGTGGGGGTCCCTCCCCCCCCCGCCCCCGGGGGCCGGGCTCCCTTCCCTGACCCCCAGAGTGCGAGCGCAAACACACACACACACACACACACACACGCGCGCGAGTCACCAGCCTCTTCTCTTCCGGAACCGAGTCCAGGAGTCCATCTGGACTCGCGCCTGCCACGGCCCGATTGATTTCCGCTTGATGACAAACCTCACGCGCCAGAATCTGCATCCCTGCCCGAGACCGCACCGGACACTGCAGGGGCGGAGTGGTAACGAGGGGGGGCGGGGGGGCGCAGATCACGGGCCACAGAGGCTGCGGGGTCGCGGCGCAGACGCGTCATCTCCCCCTGCTCACTCCTCCTTCAACCCTGCCCCCCCAGAGCCGCCTGAGAGGACCCCGGGGCCGGGCACCCGGACCCTCCCGTGCCGACGGGCACCAGGCCAGCCCACAGCCACCGTCAGGCTCCCGTGACGGGGGAGGGGCGCGCAGGTGAGGGAGGGGACAACAGCGGCTGCCCCCGAGTCAGGCCTCAGGGGGCCGCCCCCAACATCCCGAGACAGAGCGAACCCCGGGCCTCCCTCCACACCCCTCTGGTGCCTGGGGGACAGGGGTAAGGCGCCTGACCTGGGTCAATCCGGGCACCCCATGTAGCCCCCTGGACACCATGGGGTGACCCCTGAGCACAGAGCCAGAGTCAGCCCTGAGCGCCTCCATGTGTGGTGCAAAACCCAATAAAAAAAAAAAAAAAAAAAAAACGGGCTGGAGTGATAGCACAGTGGGTAGGGCCTTGTATGCGGCCGGACCCGGGTTCGATTCCCAGCATACCATATGGTCTCCTGAGCAGAGGTAATTCCTGAGTGCAGAGCCAGGAGTGACCCCTGTACATTGCCGGGTGTGACCTAAAAAGAAAAAAAAATCAACAGGGAGGGAAAGAGAGAGAAGGAGGGGGTGAAGAGGGAGAGAGAGGGAGGGAGAGAGGGCGAGAGAAGATGCCGGAAAGCCTACTGAGAGGAGACAATGCCTCTTCCCTAAGTTCAGGGCTCATCATCCCTTTGGACTGGGAATCCGAGACAGTGCAATAAAGCGAGAGAGCAGAACTGCGCACTGAGAGGACGGGCCAAAGCTCTGTGTCTGCAGGTGACACAGCTACCCAGAGAAACCTTAAATCCTTCCTTTCCCGTGGGGGCGTGCCTATCAGAGCCGGGGGCTTACTCCCGGCTCTGCGCTCGGGGACCACTCCGGGCAGTGCTGGGGCTCGAACCCGGGAAGCGAGGCCAGTGCCCTGGCTCGGTCCGAGCTCTGTGGCCCCGGGAAATCTACTTCCCCAAAGCGGTTAGAATCCGAGTGCGTCACGGACAGCGGGACAGGAGGCCGCACTCCTTGGACAGGCCTCGGGCCCACCCGCCCCGCACGGCCCCTGGGCACGGCCAGCCAGCCCAGCAGCAGGTGGGCGAGGGAAGTTCGGGCGCAGGGTCGAGGGGGCGCTGGTGGCAGGGGCCCCTGAGCACTGCCGGGGCAGCCCCTAGGCTGACACACTGATGACCACTTAAAGGGGCCAGGGGATGGTCGGAGCCGGCACAAGCCCCGCACGCGTGAGGCCGGGTCCCAGCCCCGCACCCCAGAAACAGCCGAATGCAAGCGGCAGCAACAGCACGTGCTCTGCAAGCAGGAGGGCCAGGCTCAAACCCAGTACCACAAGGCTCAGTACCCGGTACCACAAGGCTCAGTACCCAGTACCACAAGGCTCAGTACCCGGTACTGTCTGGCTCAGTACCCGCTACCACATGGCCCAGTACCCAGTACTGCACGGCCCAGTACCCGGTACCACATGGCTCAGTACCCGGTACTGCCTGGCTCAGTACCCGGTACTACAAGGCTCAGTACCCAGCACTACATGGCACAGTACCCGGTACCGCACAGCCCAGTACCCAGTACCACATGGCTCAGTACCCAGTACCACACAGGCTCAGTACCCAGTACCGCATGGCCCAGTACCCAGTACCACATGGCTCAGTACCCACTACCACATGGCCCAGTACCCGGTACCACATGGATCAATACCCGGTACCGCAGAGCTCAGTACCCGCATGGCTCAGTACTCAGTACTGCATAGTTCAGTACTCAGTAACGCACAATTCAGTACCCAGTATCACATAGTTCAGTACCCGCTACCACATAGCTCAGTACCCTATACAAGCACCAGCAGGATCAACCTGCCACATCCCAAGCCAGGGGCAGCCCCTGAACACCAGCAGGTGTACCCCCAAAGCCAAAATACAGTCGTAAAACAATATATTAAAATTCAAAACTACGATGACATGCAAAATAAACAATCAAGCTTTCAGGGAGGAAACTGAACTGGGCGCAAGCGTGACCCTTGGAACAGCACTGCTGAGGGAAGGAAAGTGTATGACCGGCACCCCACGGGCACCGGAACCGGCTTGCTGTCGCCTGACAGGCATTCCAATCAAGCGGTTTCGAGACGGACGGGGCCATGAACATGATGGTCCAACGGACGCCAGTGACGGGACAGCACGACTCCGTGGACCGCCCTTTGGGTGCAGCGAAGAGGACACAGCTCAGTTCTTTCAGGGGTTGGAAATCTCGCCAAACGGGATGAGGCCGGCGAAGCACCACAGGGAGCAGCACGGGAGGCCTTCGCGCGGCCGCAGCCAAGGCAGGAAGCGCGCTGGGGAGACACAGGGAAGAACAGGCGCAGGTGTGTGAGACCTTCAGAAGCAGGAGTGAAGCCAAAGCACTGTAGATCCCAGGGCCGCGCCGGGGCCGTGCGGAGACCAGGCGGAGGAAGGGGGTCGCTGTGGGGCAGGCGTGGAGTCTGCTTGACAGAGAGCGACCAGGAGGCGGCCCTCAGGACGGTGGTCAGGGTGGCCTCGAAGACTACGGCGCGGAGATGGTCGTGGCTAGGGAAGGGATGGTCCTGGTGACAGAGCGAGATGGGGGGGGGGCACGCGATGGCGGAGCTGCTGACCCAGTCCAGGCCTTCATGGAGGTCCCTGCGCACACGGGAGGGTCACCCTCGCGGGCAACTGAAGATGACGCTGCAGATTCCCCCCCACTAACCCCATCACACGCTCACAGTGACACTGGAGCGATGCAGATTCCCCCCACCACTAACCCCAACACGCGCTCACAGTGACGCTGGAGCGATGCAGGTTCCCCCCACCACTAACCCCATCACGCACTCACAGTGACGCTGGAGAGATGCAGATTCCCCGGCCACTAACCCCAACACGCGCTCACAGTGACGCTGGAGAGATGCAGATTCCCCGGCCACTAACCCCAACACGCGCTCACAGTGACGCTGGAGAGATGCAGATTCCCCCCCACTAACCCCAACACGCGCTCACAGTGACACTGGAGAGATGCAGATTCCCCCCCACTAACCCCATCACGCACTCACAGTGACACTGGAGAGATGCAGATTCCCCCCCACTAACCCCATCACGCACTCACAGTGACACTGGAGAGATGCAGATTCCCCCCCACTAACCCCATCACGCACTCACAGTGACACTGGAGAGATGCAGATTCCCCGACCACTAACCCCATCACGCACTCACAGTGACGCTGGAGAGATGCAGATTCCCCGACCACTAACCCCATCACGCGCTCACAGTGACGCTGGAGAGATGCAGGTTCCCCCCCACTAACCCCAACACGCACTCACAGTGACACTGGAGAGATGCAGATTCCCCGACCACTAACCCCATCACGCACTCACAGTGACGCTGGAGAGATGCAGGTTCCCCCCCACTAACCCCAACACGCGCTCACAGTGACGCTGGAGAGATGCAGATTCCCCGGCCACTAACCCCAACACGCGCTCACAGTGACGCTGGAGAGATGCAGATTCCCCCCCACTAACCCCAACACGCACTCACAGTGACGCTGGAGAGATGCAGATTCCCCCCCACTAACCCCATCACGCGCTCACAGTGACACTGGAGCGATGCAGATTCCCCCCCACTAACCCCAACACGCGCTCACAGTGACGCTGGAGAGATGCAGATTCCCCGACCACTAACCCCATCACGCACTCACAGTGACACTGGAGAGATGCAGATTCCCCGACCACTAACCCCATCACGCGCTCACAGTGACACTGGAGAGATGCAGATTCCCCCCCACTAACCCCATCACGTGCTCACAGTGACGCTGGAGAGATGCAGATTCCCCCCCACTAACCCCATCACGCACTCACAGTGACGCTGGAGAGATGCAGGTTCCCCCCACCACTAACCCCAACACGCGCTCACAGTGACGCTGGAGAGATGCAGATTCCCCCCCACTAACCCCATCATGCGCTCACAGTGACGCTGGAGAGATGCAGATTCCCCGACCACTAACCCCATCACGCGCTCACAGTGACGCTGGAGAGATGCAGATTCCCCGACCACTAACCCCATCACGCACTCACAGTGACGCTGGAGAGATGCAGATTCCCCCCCACTAACCCCAACACGCGCTCACAGTGACGCTGGAGAGATGCAGATTCCCCGGCCACTAACCCCATCACGCGCTCACAGTGACACTGGAGAGATGCAGATTCCCCGACCACTAACCCCATCACGCACTCACAGTGACACTGGAGAGATGCAGATTCCCCCCCACTAACCCCATCACGCACTCACAGTGACACTGGAGAGATGCAGATTCCCCGACCACTAACCCCAACACGCACTCACAGTGACGCTGGAGAGATGCAGATTCCCCGGCCACTAACCCCATCACGTGCTCACAGTGACACTGGAGCGAGGGCAGCGCAGCCCGAGCAGCAGATGGAGAATCTGCGACACACGAAGACGCCGTAGCTGCCACGTCTACAAGTAAAAATAACACGCGACACCGAGATATCGGACTCTGCTGGAACCCCGCTGCTGGGGTGGCTCCGGGACGGAGGCGACGGGAGCGAGGGCAGGGCCGGCCCAGGGGCCTACGGCTCGGCGGGGAGAGCGGGGCCGGGGAGCGGTCACAGCGGAGGGCACGGTGCTCCGGGCGGCCGGTGGCCACGGGCGTGGGGGCGGAGGCGATGGGGGTTACCGCGGCCGAGGGGCACGAGTGGACGGCGTGGGACGCATGAAAGAAAACCGCCCCCGCGAGAGCCCCGACACAGCATCCGGCCTACAGACTTCCCCACAGGTTTCACTCCTCTCGCGCTCTAGGAACTGCAGTGACTGAAGGAACGTGTCTCCCAAATACTATCTGGTAAGGCCACGGGCTGCGACGGGAAAGTTTCCCGGAGGTTTCATTTCATTCGCATACCTCGACTTAAAAAATAAATTTTTATATTCAAACAAACAAAAAAGTGCGCTGGGTGGAGAATGAGACACGCACAGGAATCAGACCAGCTCCCCTGGAGACCGAGCACCGCAGGGCCCAGTCCCCAGCACCCAGCACTGCCAGGAGTGCTCCCCGAGCACCGCGGGGTGCGGCCCAGACCAAAAGCCCTACAGGAGCGAGTGAGCGGCCACCGCGACCCTCAGCCTGGCCCCAGGAGCGGCAGGACCTTCCCGCCCCGGCCGAGAAGGACGCAGTGGAGCCGCGGGACTGGGTCCACCCTGCCCAGACCCCGACCAACGCGTGGGACCCGTGCCTGTGTGGCCACCGCGCCTGCAGCACTAAAGGACTAATGTCCTCCCCCCACTGTGAAGGGACAGCCACACTCACGGAGACTGGGCTCCCGGCAGGAGCGATGGTCCACGGGAAGGCGTTTGCCTTGCACGCAGCCGACCTGGGTTCGACCCCGAGCCCACAGAGCACCCCCAGGAGGGACCCCCGAGTGCAGAGCCAGGAGGAACCCTGAGCATCCCCGGTGTGGCCCAAAAGAGAAAACGAAACAGAACAAAATTTAATTTTAAAAAACCAAGCACCAACAACAAATAATAAATCAAGGGAGCAAAAGACACGCGAGATGAATCTCCCACGCGTCTCGGTCAGAGGAGCCAGACGCAGTCGTATACCATGAATCCGCTCCTAAATCAGCCGCCGCCGACGAGTGTGATTTAGGGGGGGGGGGGCAGCGCAGAGCCCGGGGCCAGCCGGGATTTATGGGAAGCGGAGCAAGGGCGGTTTAAAGAAACCGACCTGTCCGGCTCCGGCAGGGGCTGGTCGTGGGACACCGGCACTCGCCCCACGGCCCGTGCGACTTCCACACCACTCCAGCTGGCGCCCCACAGGCACGTCTGGCTGCCAGCAGCACCGTGTCGCTCACCAAGACACGGAACCCAAAGACGTTTTTCAGAATGCCAGCAGGGGCCAGAGCCGCAGCACAGCGGGGAGGGCTGGCCTTGCACGAAGCTGGCCCGGCTCAACCCCCGGCATCCCACAGGGTCCCCTGACCTCCGCCAGGTCTGACTCCTGAGTGCGAGCCAGGAGTCAGCCCTGAACACTGCTGGGTGGGGCCCCAAAACAAAACCATACAGAAAACAAAAGGAAATCCCAGTCCAAAATCTCAGACAGACACACGGGGACAGTCACAGAAATGTAGGAAACAGGGAGACGGACCCGGGTCTCCACGACACTCTCTGAGCCCGGCAGGAGCAAGCAGACTCTGTCTCCTGGGCTTCCTCCCGGCTCTGGGGACTGAGCCCTGGGCTGTCTCACGCAGATGCCTGACCACTGAGCCATCTCTCTGGCCCCTGGGCGCTTCTATGGGTACTGCATAGGAGAGTAGGAGCTCTCTGTATCATTATTATTATTACCATTGTTACACGACTGGAGCGATAGCACAGCAGGTAGGGCGTTTGCCTTGCACGCGGCGAACCCGGGTTCGATTCCTCCATCCCTCTCGAAGAGCCCGGCAAGCTATCCGTGGTGTATTCGATACGCCAACATCAGTAACAAGTCTCACAATGGAGACGTTACTGGTGCCCGCTCGAGCAAATCAATGAGCAATGGGGTGACAGTGGTACAGTGCTACTATTACTACTGGAGGCAGGGGTGGGCTGACTATACTTAGCAGTGTTTGGGGACCACGCCTGGCAGTGCTCAGGGGACTGTGTATGTGGGGCCAGGGGTCAAACCTGGGTGGCCGGCAGCAGGGCCAGCATCTAAAGCCCTTCCGCTCTCCTAGCACTATCTGCATTACTCTTGCACCGGGCAGGGGACGGGCCTCGCCCAGTGCTCAGGGCTTACTCCTGGCGGTGCTCAGGGGACGGGGATCAAGCGGGTTGGATGCCTGCAAGGCACCTAATCCCACTGTACTCTCCCGGCCCACAACCCTGTCACAGTTCAGAGTCCTTCCAGCCGAGAGGCTGGCGGGGGAGACTGGGTGCCCGGGTCTGCGGGGCCCCGCCCTGTCGGGTGACGCGCACACTGGGTACTTCCCCAAGGGCTCTCCACCAGGCATCTCCGTGCCCAGCACTCTTGGAGTCAGTGAGTGTCCGCGTGGAGAGGGGACATTCCCACGGAGTGCGCCAGGGGGGCACGAGCGCTCACCCTCCCCCCCTGCCCAGGTGGGCGCAGTGACACCCCCACTCCTACGGCCCCGACGAACCTCTGCCCAGAGTGGGCGACGCTAAGGACAGCACTGCGGGATGGGCAGAGGCAAACAGGAGGCAACAGACGGAATCCCCGCCAAGGACGCGGGCGACAGGGCTGAAACGCTGCCAGGGAGAAACCGCCAGTGCCAGGGCAGGCAGGCAGCACGGCAGGGAGGGCGCTGGCCTGGCACACGGCCGCCTCGGGTTCAAGCCCCGGCACCCCACAGGGTCCCCTGAGCCTTGCCGGGTGTGGCCCCGAGGCCAACAGGCCGAAGGGAGACGGGCAGTGTCCCCGGGAAGCCCGGGAGCAAGCAGGACGAACCCCGCACGCAGCGTCCCTGCACGTCTCAAGGAAACGAGATCGAACAGGAACAGTTGGGGGTGGGGGCGACAGCACAGCGGGGAGGGCATCTGCCTTGCCAGCGGCCGACCCGGGTTGGATCCCGGCATCGCGTGTGGTCCCCGAGCCCAGCAGGATAATTCCTGAGTGCAGAGCCAGGAGCCGGCCCTGGGCATCGCCGGGTGTGACCCCCCCAAGCAAAAACAAAAGAAGAGAGAGAAGAGCAGCGGGCCGGGGTGCCGGCCTGCGGAGGGCATCCCGCGCCCCCGTGTTCTCTCAGCCGCCTCACAGAGGCCGAGGCGCAGGGCACCCGGCCCCTCGGCAGGGAAGCAGACGCTGTGCGAGGCCTGGCTTGGTCCCCAGGCCACGGGGGTCCCCCCACCCCAGCAGGCACAGAGCCAGGAGAAGCCCCCGAGGCCCAGGGGTGAGGCGCGTGCCCGGCATGTGGCCGCACCCCGTTCCCAGCACTGGCAGGAAAGCCCTGAGCACGGCGCCAGGAGCAAGCAGGTGTGGCCCCAACACCAAGCGACGCAAGGACCCGCACACACCCTCAGCAACACGGACGCCTCCCTCCCCTCGGTGGGGCCTGCCGAGTGGGGCAGGAGGGAAGACACCACGGGAGACCTCGCGGGTGGGGCGTGGGCCAAGGGAGCGCAGAGCAGGCGGGCGGGGGAGTAACAGCCCGAAGCGCGAAACCGTGTCCCTGACACGTATTTCGGGGGTGGGGGCGCAGAGAGCACAGGGGTAGGGTGTTTGCTTCGCACGTGGATGATCCGGCGGCCCAATACGGTCCCCTGATGTGGCCAGGAGTGACCCCTGAGTGAGAGCCAGGAGCAATCCCTGAGCATCACAAACAAACATATACAGCACTATACCACTGTCCTCCCGCTGCGCATCGATTTGCTCGAGCGGGCACCAGTAACGTCTCCATTGGGAGACTTGTGACCGTTTTTGGCATATCGAATACGCCACGGGGAGCTTGCCAGGCTCTGCCGTGTGGGCGGGATACTCTGGGTAGCTTGCTGAGCTCTCCGAGAGGGGCGGAGGAATCGAACCCGATCAGCTGCGTACAAGGCAAACAAACACCCTACCCACTATGCTATCACTCCAGCCCATATATACATATGTATATAAATATATATATATATATATATACAAACACACAGACACACACAGACACACAGACACACACACACACAGAGAATCTTGTAAGTAAACATTACTTCAACGAGAAAACAAATTTTGAGGGTTTTCTCTTTTTTGGTGGGGCGGGAGCTGGTGGTGCTCAGGAACTACCCCTGATGGGTTCCGGGGACCACAGGGGGTGTCAGGGATGGCGCCCAGATCAGCCACGCGCTAAGCGAGCGCGCTGCCCACTGTACTGTCGCTCCAGCCCCCAGCAGAAACGTTCTGTGGGGGAAAGGATTCTCCACACTGGCACACGTCTTTCAAGCAGACGCCTGAGATCTTTCTGGAAGGCTCCCCCAAGCAGCGGGAAGGAGAACTGAAGGTCTGGGATAGGTTTTGTTGTAAGTCTTCAGTTTGTTTTCTTTGTTTTTGCTTGGGGGTTGGAGGGCCACACCCAGCAGGGCTCAGGGGTCACTCCTGGTGGCACGTGGGGACCACCTATGGGCTGGGGACAGCTGCAGGGTGGCCGTATGCAAGGCGGGTGCCGGGACCATCCTCTGGGCCTGAGCCTCGTCTTCATGGCCTGGACTCCCTGTGGCCCGGCTGTGTGGGTAATAGCTGAACTTACCACGATGCACAGACAACTTTTACCTTGACAACTTTATTGTTGGGTCACACCCGGCGATGCTCAGGGATTCCTCCTGGCTCTGCACCCAGAAATTACTCCTGGCGATGCTCAGGGGTTCCTCCTGGCTCTGCACGCAGGAATTACTCCTGGCAGTGCTGGGGGACCCTATGGGATGCTGGGAATCGAACCCGGGTCGGCCGCGTGCAAGGCAAAGGCCCTCCCCGCCGTGCTATGGCTCCAGGCCTTCGCTTGACAACTTCAATCTTGTCCTAACACCAGGGCCGGGCAGAGCGCGGAGAGCCAGGTGTGGCCTTGCGTGGGGCTGGTCTGGTCCCGTCCGTGGCGCCACGCAGGGTCCCTGTGCACAGCCAGGAGTGGTCGCTAAAACTCAAAATAATACTATCCCCCCCCCAAGAGCCCTGCCACTAAGCCGGTGATAAAGGCGGTGCACCCCGGTTCAAGAGAAGGTCCGGCGCTCAGGCCAGCTGACCCCGAGCAGCCCCGGACACGCCGCTGCCGTGCGGGGCCCACCCCACGGGCCGGCCCCCGCGCCCCCCACGTCCCCGGCGGGGGCGCGGGTCCGACTGCGCCAGGCCGCCCGGGGGCCGGAGGGCTTGGCGGGCAGCGCCGCGCCGCGGGGGTCCGGGCGGGCGCGGGGCGGGGGTCCGGGCAGGGGTCCTGGCGGGGGTCCGGGCGGGGGCGGGGCGGGGGTCCGGGCGGGGGTCCGGGCAGGGGTCCGGGCGGGGGCGGGGCGGGGGCGCGGGCGGGTCCGGCGGCGCCCGGAGACTGAGGCGGAGGCGGAGGCGCGGCCCGGCCCGCAGGTCGCCCCGGCCGCCCGCCAGGCCCTGACGCGCCGGGCCGGGCCGGTTCCGAAAGGAGGGCAAAGGGGCACCGGGCCGGCCGGAGCGGCGCGCTCGGACCCGCCGCCGGGCCCGGTCCAGCCTGGCCGCAGACCCGCGGCGGCGGCGGCCGGCGGGCGGGCGGGGCGCGGGTCCGACTGTCCCCCCGGGCGCGGGGCCGTGCGGGGCGGCCGGGCCGGGCCCGGGACGCGGCCGTTGTGTGCGGGGACCCCGGCCCGGCCGGTCCCTCCCCGCACGGCCCCGCCCCGCCGCCCCGGCCCGCGTCCGGCGCGGGGGTCCCCGGGGAGGGGCCGGGCGGCGCGGGCGGGGCGGAGGGGGCGGCGCGCAGCCCCCGCCCGGCGCCCCCCGCCCCCGAGGGCCAGTCCCGCTCCCGTACCTGGCTCGGCTGCTCGGCCTGCTCCGAGGACGCCATCTTCCCCAGGCCTGGCCAGTCCATCGCCGCGCGCCTCGGCCGCTGCCCGCGCGCCCGCCCGGCGGCGCCCAGGCCAGAGTAGCCGGCGCCGAGCGCGTCGATGGGGCGCGGGGCGGGCGGGGCGCGCGGGGCGGGGCCGGGGGCGCGCGGGGCGGGGCCGGGGGCGCGCGGGGCGGGGCGGGGCGGGGGTCCTGTCCTCGCAGGTGTCCTCTGGCCTCTGCCTCCCAGCGGAGTGCAGAACTCTGCCCACCCTCACAGTACCCTGGGCACCTAGGGACCGGACCGCACTACTCTGAGTGAAGAAACGTGGAAATGAATGTTTGGGTACAGGCAGGACGTTGAGGGTCTATTGGTTTGCCAGGAACACTGATAGAATAGAAATAAAAAGATCCAGAACTCAGTGCCTGCTGCCCAGACAGACAGACACACAGACACACACACACACACACACACACACACACACACCATCACAGGCATAAGACTACTGGGGTTCAGAATTATTGGGGGGTGCAGGGAGTCAGAGCTTACGTGACCATCATTACTTTGTATCGTGAGTTGTTAGATTTTTTTAACTCTGAAATTCCACTGAAGAACTGGTTAAATCCTGGGGCCAGAGCGAGAGTTCGGAGGGTAGGTGCTGGCCTTTCTCCCAGAGTCCATCCCCCACACGGTCCTCCCAGCCCCACCAGGAGTGATCCCTGAGCACAGAACCTGGAGTAAGACCTGAGCACCAACGGGAGTGGGAAGAACGAGGAGACTCCTAAGGGTTGCTCCGATGAACATTTCCTCCTACCAAACACGGCTTTAATGTTCTGCACTTTTCTTAAGAAGGGATAATCTGATTTCTTTCCTAAACAAGAGAGGATTGTCCCTGAGTGGATATTACAGCTAGTTCTTGTTTGCATAAAATTCCTGCTTTTAAATGAAGAGCCAATTTGGTTCTTTTATTATGTTCATCTGAGATGTTAGGTTTTGTTGATTTGCTCTGGTGTTGGTTTTGGGCAGGAGGTCATACCCAAGGAGCAGTACGAGAAGAAGGACAGATAGCTGGTCATCAGCGTCTGGACAGTCTCAGTGATGTGCTCGGTGTCCCCCCCCCTTCTCTTATGATTTGAGGCCTTAATGTTTAATCTATTTATCGAAGCTTTTTCCTGAGGTCCCCACACACAGCTGAGACAGGGAATCCAGGAGTGGAAATGTGCCCATAACTAATGCTTCTTTGTGTGCAAGACTGGAAACGGCTCTCATCAATATTTCTAATTGACTTCCTCCCAATTAGTCTGAAGGTTAGGATATCTTACTCCGCTTGGGATGGGAAAATCGATGAGCACAGGACAATGACAGTTTTATTTCAGTATCGATACTGTGCATCTTATATAACAGGAGTGCTCTAACACCGCAAAGGAGAATGCACGCGCGGCCTTCAGAACGCGAAATAACTCCCTAGGATTTCATTTCTAAGAGGATTGGAGTCCTAAACATAAGCCAAGAAGCACCTGAGGCCTGGTTTTGATCCTGGTCACGGCTGGGTACCCCTGCACCTTCCCCGGAGCACCTCTGGGGGGAGTGGCCGCTAGGCGGTCAGGGAGGGGGCTCTGGACCCAGAAACTACAATTCCCGGTATGCTCTGCGGGGGCTCACGTGAGCGCCGAGACGCAGAACTACATCTCCCAGGTGCCTCGGCCCCGCGCCGGCTCTCCGCGCGCGGAGAACTACGTCTCCCGGCGTGCTGTGCGCGGCGGCTCGCGCCCGACTTTCCAGACTGGGTCGCGTCGCGCCGCGGAGAGGATGGACGCGGCGGGGGACGCCGGGACCCCCGAGGCCGGCGAGCTCCGGCCGCTGAAGCCGTGTCTGCTGCTTCGCAACCACAGCCGCGAGCAGCACGGCGTGGCGGCCTCGTGCCTGGAGGAGCTGAGGAGCAAGGGTTGGCGGGGCCGGCGCGGGCGGGCGGGGCCGGGGCGCTGCAGGGTCTGGCGCGGGGTCGGGGTCGGGGCGCAGCAGGGTCTGGCGCGGGGTCGGGGTCGGGGCGCAGCAGGGTCTGGCGCGGGGTCGGGGTCGGGGTCGGGGTCGGGGCCCAGCAGGGTCTGGCGCGGGTTTGGGGTCGGGGTCAAGGCGCGGGGCTCGGAGTCAGGTCGGAGCCGGGGCATGGGGTTGGGGTCTGGATGGAGATCGGGGCGCGGGTTCAAGGGTGGGACGCGGGCTCTGGGTCGGGTTCGGGGGTGGGACGCGGGCTCGGGGCGCAGCAGGGTCGTGGGCGGGGCTCGGGGCGCGGGATCGGGGTGAGAGTGCCGCGGGGTTGGGGTCGAGGCGCGGGCCGGGGGTCGCTGGACCCGAGGCTTCTGCGCGCGGGTGGAGGTGGGGGCAGCGCTGACCATTGGGCAGAGCGATCTGCAGTTCCTTGTTCGTCCTTCCCAGCGGGCGGGCAGGAGGAGAGTGACCTGCCCCTTAAGGGGGGCCCCCCGGCTTGCCATCCCGGGGACCCGGCGCCCCCCAGCCCCGCTGGGAGCCGGGAGGTGGGGGCGCCCCGCGCTGTGCGCCCAGCAGGGCCCAGGGACCCAAGTGGGGAGTTACCAAGGCGCCTTCTGAGTCCCGCCACCCCTGTGGGTTCTGAAGTTAGTAGCTTTGACTGAGAGGGCGACAGGCTGGAGCCAGTATTTGCGAGCAGGGTCCCCTGAGCACCACCAGCAGGGACCTCCCCCCACATCAAAGAAATTTCTTTTTTTTTTAAGTTTTTTAAGTAGCACTGTCATCCCGTTGCTCATCCATTTGCTCCAGCGGGCACCAGTAACGTCTCCATTGGGAGACTTGTTACTATTTTTGGCATATCGAACACGCTGTGGGGAGCTTGCCAGGCTCTGCCCTGCAGGCGAGATGCTCTTGGTAGCTTGCCAGGCTTTCCAAAAGGGGCGGAGGAATCGAACCCGGGTTGCCTGCGCGCGAGGTGAACGCCCTACCCGCTGTGCTGTCGCTGCAGCCGGGGAGAGAGCTGGGGCCCCCGTGACAGGACAAAGCTGAAGCACTTGCTTTGCAAGCTGCAGACCCACTCCCATCCCGGGCATCCCGTGTGGGCCCCCAAACACCTCTAGGGGTGATCCCGGAGCGGCACCGGAGGTGGCCCAAGAGTTAAAAAGAAAAAAAAAATTGTTGTAAAGGGGAGAGAGAAAAGGCACCGCGTTTACAGAGAGCCAGGGCACCCCCAGACCGAGGCCAGCGCCTCACAGAGTAGCGATCAGAAGGGATGAATCACCCCACGCCGGTGAATCACTCCGGGACCGTGACTCCGGGGAGGACTCGCGCGCCCACTGGCCTTTCTCACTGTTTGAACTTGCACTTCACCAGCTCTCCACCCTCGGGTTCTATCAGCAAGGCCTGAGCAACATTCCCAGGCCCGAGAGTTTAGGGGGCGGAGCTCAGGTGCAGGAGGACCCAGCGCCCCACGGTCTCCTGAGCCCTGACAGGGAGTCAGCCCCGGCCCCAACTGCCCAGTCCCCGGCTGCCTCCACTCCGTCTAGTCCTGCCAGCACTGCGGAGGAGGCCCAGGCAGCCCCGAGAAAGCCTCTTCCCACTCACTGTAAGGTGCTCAAAGCTGCCCATAGGGGTATCCTCCAGGGGCCCGAGCGGCAGGACAGCGTTTGCCTGGCGTGCGGGCGACCCAGGTTCGATCCCCCGCGTCCCATGTGATCTCCGAGCACCACCAGGAGTTAATTCCTGAGTGCAGAGCCAGAAGGAGCCCCTGAGCACTGCCGGGTGTGACCCAAAAAGCAAGAAGGAAAAAAGTCACCCGTACTTTCCTGTAGATCGGAACAGCTACAAAAGGGGGAGCTGCAGAGACGCGGGCCTCCTCCCTCTCTCGACACCCGACACGAGATTGTCTGTTTCCTGTTTAGGGGCCACACCTGGCGATGCGCAGGGGTCACTCTTGGCTCTACATGCAGGGACTACTCCTGGCAGTGCTCGGGGGACTCCATGGGGTGCCAGGGATCAAACCCAGATCGGGCGCGTGCACGACCAGTCCCCTACCCACGTGCTCTCCCCTGGCCCCGTGACATGAGAATTTAAGGTTCCCGTTGAGATCTCTTGTTCCCGGGGATGAAACCAGACTTTGATCTGTTGTCCATTCCCATCAAGACCCAATCGATACCTTCTATTGTGGGTGTGACCGTGGGAGACACACTTGCTCAGGAGCCTGTTCTGCCACTGACTGTGTGACCCGGGACCAGTCACTTAACCTCTCTGAGCCCAGGGTGGACATTTGCCGAGCGCAGATAACAAACAGGGCCTTCCTTACGGTGACCGTCACGAGTCTGAGCGAAGCACCTAGGACAGGCACGGGGTTCGAGGCCCGTGCGCCTCTAGCGCCGGGAGCGGGGGCTGGTCGGAGCTGCCGGGGATCGCGCCGGGCTCCGAGGAAGCACACGCTGAAAGGCGGGAGGCAGGAGCCGAGGTCACTTCCTCACTGACACTTGTCACTCGTCGCCTGCTTCCTCCCAGCCTGCGACATCCTGGCCATTGACAGGTCCCTGGCGCCCGTCAGCCTGGTCCTGGCGGAGGACGGCACCGTTGTGGACGACGACGACTACTTCCTGTGCCTGCCCTCCAACACCAAGTTTGTGGCGCTGGTCGGGGACGAGAAGTGGACATACAGCAACTCAGGTGGGACACGGCGGCCAGGGTGCGGCCTCCGTCACGGCCCAGCGGCCTGGTCAGCACCTGGCCGGCACGAGCTTGCCGGCGACCTTCCGGAGGCCGGGAGTGGTGCCAAGTTTGGGGGACGGTGAAGGAGAGACGGGCCCCGTTTCCCCAAGAGCCCCCGGACTGAAAGGCAGTGGGCGGGGAGCTGGGTCTGCAGGTGGGGGTCAGGCCCCGGCCCGCGTCACCCGGCCTCTGGGTGGCTGCGGGGCGTGGACAGCCCGCCCCCGCTGCTCGGCGCCAGGGTGAGAGCACACAGCGCCGGGGAACCCGGCCTCTCAGTTTGCCCACGCGTGCAGAGCAGGGAGCACCGCCGTGCCCACGGGATGCCAGTGGCCCCCCCGCAGCCCTGTCAGCCGAGAGCACAGACGTGTCCGGGGACACATCAGCCCGGTGGAGGGCCACTGGGAGAAGCGCTTGGTCTCAGCGCCGGGAGGGGCTTGGGGCGGGGGGCCCTGACGTGGCTTTGGGGCCACGCCCAGCGGGGCTCAGACTTTTCCCTGGCTCTGTGGTCAGGGATCACCCCTAGAAGGATTGGGAGACCTTAGAGGGTGCAGGGGGGTCGCACCACGGTCTGGGGGTGCGGGGCCAAGGCCCTGCCCGTCCTGGCGTCCATGGCTTCCCTCCCCAGGAGAACCCAGAGAGAGTTTCCCGCCGAGAAGGGGCTTCGGCTCCGCCTGAGAGTTCTCCAGAGAGAACAGCGGGGCTGGTGCTTGCACACAGCTGGCCCAGGGTCGACCCCCGGAAACCCCAGAATCCCTGAGCACAGAGCCAGGAGTAACCCCTGAGCACCGCCAGGGCTATATAGCTGAGCACAGAGCCAGGAGTAACCCCTGAGCACTGCCAGATGTGACCCCAAAATAAAAAACAGACCAAGAAGTTCTCCAGGTGGTACAGTTTATGTACAATAAAATTCACCTAAAGTTTTCCCAAAAAACCCTCCGGGAAAGGTGCTTCTCTCACCCGCCGTCCTTTCCTGGGTCAGCGGCAGGGAGGGCGTGGGACTGCCGGGCTGCCCGCCCCCCGTGACCGCGTTTCCCTCGCAGACGGAGGCACGGCCTGGATCTCCCAGGAGTCCTTTGACGAAACGGACAGTGGGGTCGGGCTGAGGTGGAAGAACGTGGCCCAGCGGCTGAAGGACGATCTTTCCAGCATCATCCTCCTGTCCGAGGAAGATCTCCAGGTGGGCTCCCGCCCCCCCTGCTGCCCTCACTCACCCGCACAAGCTGCTGGGGGTCCGAGAGAGGACGGCGGCCAGGGGATTGCTTTGCACATGGCCGACCCGAGTTCGATTCCCGGCCCCCCATATGGTCCGCTGAGCACTGCCAGTACTGACTCCTGAGCACAGAGACAGGAGTAACCCTGAGCATCCCCAGATGTGGCCCAAAAAGCAAAAGAATTATGTGACTTGGGGCTGGAGCGATAGTTCAGCAGGGAGGGCATATGCAGCTGACCTGGATTTGAACCCCGGCACCCCATATGGTTCCCCCCCCACCATCCCCCCCCCCCGCTAAGAGTGATGCCTGAGTGCAGAGCCAGGAGTACGTCCTGAGCATTGCCGGGTGTGACCCAAAAAGCAAAACAGCATTTAATTAATTAAATCGGAAGGTCCCTCCTCGGGTTGGAGAAGTGACTTAAATGCTCAGGCACAGGCGTTGCATTTGGGAGGCCCACCGCAGCGCCCCCTGGCACTGCCAGGAGCAGTCCCAAGCACTGAGGTGGGAGCAGCCCCTGAGCACCGCCGATGTGGCAGAACGGACCCAACCAAGCCATCCGCAGTCTTCATTTCCCCTCCCAGAGGGCTCCGCGGCCGTTTTCTCGCCGTTACAGGACAAACGCAGCAGTGCGGGCTCTTATTCTCGTCTCTCCTGAGCCCGAGCAGCTCCGTGCGCAGCGGAGTTTAGAATCACCGTCTGCGTCTCTGCATCTGACCTTCCCTTCGCGAGTATTTTTAACCTCCTGCCGCTCGTGCCAAGGGGCGGAACCAGTTCAGGATGACCCTTCTCGCAGGGTATAGTGAGTAAGGCCTCCTTTCACTGACTAAACATGCTCTTTAAAAGCTAATTATTTCAGAAATAGGTGCCCCAGGTTCATTCCCTGGCGCTGCAAAAAAAAAAAATCATTAAAATTAAAATAGGGGCCAGAGAAATGGTCCAGCAGGTCAGGCCCTTGCCCTGCTCGAGGCCGGGCCCAGTCATCTGGTCCTCGGCTCTCCACACTGTCCCCCACACCCCGCCGGGGGGTCCCTGAACACACAGCCAGCGTATGCCCCGAGCAGAGCCCAGAGTGGACCCCACAAAACAATAAATGAATTTAAAAAATAGAAGTAGATGATCAAGTGCACAGCGTGAGGCCGATGGTGACTGTATCGTATCTGTAGAAGCTGCTGGGGCAGGTCTTGAAAGTTTTTGTCACGAGGGGCAGGAGAGAAAACACAGCAGGAGGGCGCTTGCCCTGCACACAGCCGGCCCGGGTCAGTCTCCCGAGCCCCGCCAGGACTGACTCCTGACCCAGAGCCAGGAGGAACCCCTGAGCACCATCAGGTCTGTCCCCAAAGCAAAGAATACAGTTTGCGTCACACGAAAGAGAAATGCTGTGACTCTGCAGAAGGGGCGGCTCCTGGCCCGGTGAGCGACTCTCCTCGGCCCGTGCAAACACCCGGTCGCTTTGTGGTTCACTAAGACTGATGCCAGTTGCATCAACAAAACGCCTACAGTTATGTTGCCTAAAAAATTTATCAATGTATTAAGTCTAAACTTATGACTTCTCAAGACATAAATTATTTCTACACCCACGTGTATGAATATGGAGCCAAAGAAATAGTGCAAAGGCGGAGGCCGAGGCGCTCCCCTCGAGGGCAGTTAGACCCCAACCCCACGGGGTTCCCGAGCACAGAGCCAGAGTCAGCCCTGAGCACCTGAGGTGTGGCCCTGACACCAAAAGAAAATCATTGGGGGGTCTGGAATGATGGTAGAGCAGTTCCGGTGCTGGCCTTGCACTCGGCCCACCCGGGTTCAGCCCCCGGCACCCCCTATGGTACCCCCAGCGCTGCCAGGGGTGACCCCTGAGCACGGAGCCAGGAGTAACCCCTGAGCACCGCCAGGCGTGGCCCTGCCCAGGGAAGGAAATCAGTGGCACCAGCTGGGAGGGTGGCACACGGCCGTGCCAGGCCCCAGGTCAGCCCTGATACCACCGGGTACCACTGCACGGAGCCACCTGCGAGCACGGCCCCCCCCCCCCAAAAAGGAAAAAAAATTATTAGAAAAATTCTGGTTTAAAACAGCCTCATCCAAACAAGGGTGTTTGCCTTGCGCACGGCTGACCTGGGTTTGATCCCCCGCATCCCATCGGGTCCCCTGAGCACCGCAGGGTGTGGCCAGAGCCAAAATTCAAACAACCTCATCTTTCTTTGTTGTGTAAGTGATCGTGCGGCTCCTTGTCCGTGCAGGGTTCACGGGCTTGGGTTTGGTGTCCTTGTCTTGGGCCCTAGCATGGTGCTCAGGGATCCCTCCTGGCGGGTATGGGGGCCGTATGGGGCACCCGGGTTTGAACCAGGCTCCTGACGGTCGCCGCTGTGGAAGGCTAATGTCCTCCCTCCCTTACTCCCTCCGGCCCAGACCCCAAGGCCTCATTTCCTTTACTGCTTTTTGTTTGTTTGTTTCTGGTTTTTTGCTTTTGTTTTTGGGCCACACCCGGAGGTGCTCGGGGCTGACTCCTGGCTCTGCACTCAGGGATCCCTCCTGGAGGTGCTTGGGGGACCCCGTGGGGTGCCGGGGACCGAACCCAGGCCAGCCGCGTGCAAGGCCGGCGCGTTCCCGCTGTACTAATGACCCGGCCCCATTTCCCTCCTTTCTTTCCTCAGGAAGCCCGGCCCAGGGCCACGTGGGTGCTGGGAAGCCGCAGGCAGGGGTTGGGGCCTGAGTCCTGTGGCTGAGGGTCTGGCCTGTCCCCAGGTGCTCATCGACGCCCCCTGCTCGGAGCTGGCGCTGGAGCTGAGCCAGAGCTGCGCGTCGGCGCGCGGCCTGCAGGAGGCGCTGCAGCGGGCGCTGGACCAGAGGGAGGAGGCGCGCCAGTCCCGGCAGCTGCTGGAGCTGTACCTGCAGGCGCTGCAGAAGGAGGGCTGCGTGCTGGCCCCGCCCCCAGGTAGGCCTGCCCACCCTCGGCCCGCTGGGGGGGGGGGCCGGCGCCCCGTGCCCGCCGGGGTCCTGAGCGCCCCCCTTTCCGCAGAGCCCAGAGGCGCCGAGGAGGCGGACACGGTGGACACGGGCGCCTGCCCCGAGAGCCGGCCGGGGCCTGTCCTCCCCGGCCAGCTGCTCGCCGCCCTGCGCGAGAAGGCGGCCCCGGAGCTGAGCCTGTCCAGCCAGGACCTGGAGGTGGGCGAGAACGCGGGACCCTGAGCTGCAGAGGAGGACCCACCCGAGGGGAGGGCCCCGCGGAGGCTCCCGGGCGTGCCGGCCCGCCCACGGCCCCGGCCTCGCCGCCCACTCGCCGGTGCGCCCGCGACCTCCCCAGAGCCCCGACAGCAGCCGGGCAGCTGCAGCCTGAGACCGTCCCTCAGCGCCTAGCGGGGCCCCAGGCCTGGTCTCGTGCTGCTGCTGGACAGACCCAGACAGAATCTTGACCGGGGGCTTGGCTCTGTGTCCACATTGGGGGCTGGAGACTCCTCCCGGCAGACCTGTCTACCCCAGGGCCTTTGCCCAAGGTGATGGCTCAGGGTCCAGCCTGGCGTCTCCCGGTGTTTCCGCCAAGGGGGCCTAAGCGCCTGCAGGACCGACGGCTCGTTCCTGTTCCCGGGAGAGCCGGGGGGCACGCGGAGACCTCAAGGTCCCTCCTTCCCACCGCAGCTGGTCACCAAAGAAGACCCCCGCGCCCTGGCCGCGGCCCTGGGGTGGGCCGTGGAGAAGACAGAGGCCGTGCAGCAGGCCTGCGCCCAGGAGTTGGATGAGCGCCTGCAGCAGCTGCAAACCCTGCACGCCCTCAGGAGCGTCTCTGCCCGGCAGGACCCGCCCCCCGGCCAGCCCCGGGACCCCAAACGTGCCCGGCCGGACCCCACCTAGCTCCAGCTGGGAGGAGCCCGAAAGCCCCGTCGCCTTGCTTTTTGTTATCAATAAATCATTTCTGCCTCGTTTTAGCTCCTGAAGCGCAGGGCGCCTGTCTCCCCCACCCCCGGCCTGATGGGGCCTCTGGGAAGCCCCCCCCCCCCGAGAGCTGAGCCCCCCATACCCTCTTCTCGTCAGCCCTTGCCCCGTTCTCCGGGTGCACATGCCCCCGTTGAGAAATCACGGTCAGGGCATGAGCAATCGCACAGCAGGGAGGGCACTGGCCCTGCACACGGCTCACCCGGGTCCCATCCCCGGCATCCCAGAGGGTCCCCGAGCACCGCCAGGGGCGATGCCCGAGTGCAGAGCCAGAGGGAAGCCTGGGCACCGCCGGGCGTGGCCCAAAAATGAACAACAAAATTATTGTCCCGGTTTACACCGGATCTCCTTGGTTTTTAGTTTGGTTTTAGTTGCGTCTTGGTTGCTGGCCCTCCCCTGGCAGCATGCAGAAGGGGCCCCTTTCAGCCCAGTGGTTGGCGGTCACTCTCTGGGGACAGGACTGTGACGTGCCAGGGACCGAACTTGGGCCTCCGGCGTGCAAAGCCCCCACTCCAGCCTGTTGAGAGGGTCCTCAGCCCTCACTCCCCTTGTTCTCCAGACGACTTCAGAGCTGGACGGGGCCAGATGTTAGCACAGCAGGTAGGGTGCTCGCCCTGCACCTGGCCAACCCGGGTTCGATCCCTGGCATCCCGGATGGTCCCCTTAGCCCCGCCGGTAGTAATTCCTGAGTCAGAGTCAGGAGTAAGTCCTGAGCATCACCAGGTGTGGCCCCAAAAGCCAAATAGTAATACTTCTAAAAATCATTTCAGAGCTGGAGAGAGTAGAGGGGTAGGACACAGCTTTGCACCCGGGGTCACTCCTGGGCACGGAGCCACGAGTAGTCCCTGAGCACCATCAGGTGGAGGGAGAAACCCAAAGTCAACGAAAAATAAAGATAGATTTGCAGAGGCCAGAGATACCGAGCGGGCGGTGCGGTGCTTTCCACGCACACGTCGGACCCCGCTTTCATTCCTAACACCGCGTCTGGGCCCCGAGCACTGCCAGATTAGGCCCAACAAGAAAACAAAAAAAACTGCAGAATCCTGACTCTCAGTAATTGTAGAGAAAGCCACAATAGTGATTATAGCTACAAATTTGTTTCTCTACTAAATGAATTTTTTGTTTGTTAAAAGGCACATATTAAGCTTGTAGACCACGGGGACACACGGAGAAGCTAATTCGCCATTTCTAATATCTGACTCTGTATTTTGAAATTATGTCTGTTATCACTGTGAAATTCTTCCCAGCTTTCTAATATGTTTCAGCAGCAGGGGGTGAAAAAGGTCATTAAACTGATTTCCATGTGATGGACTCCCGGGCAGGGCTGGGAGTTCCGCCCCGCAGATCTCCCGTTTCTTAAAGACTCCATCTCCAGGTTGGCCGTGGCCAGTGCTGGGCTCTGCAGGGGAGCGCAGTTCACGGACTTGGGTGGGGTTTCAAAGAGCCCTTAGAGTCTCTGGGGGGTTACGGCTCTGGCCTCGCCGGTGGCCAACCATCCCCAACCCTGTATATTGTCCCCCAGATCCCTGAGTCCCACCGGGTGTGGCCCAAAATACAAGAACAGGGACCGGAGTGACCCTACAGTGGAGCTGCCTTGCACACGGCAGACCCGGGTTCGATCCCCGGCATCCCATAGGGTCCCCTGAGCACCGCCAGGAGTGATTCCTGAGTGCGGAGCCAGGAGAAAGCCCTGAGCATCACTGGGTGTGACCAAAACCCACATAAATAACAAAATTAGACATATGGGGGTGGGGGGAGGGCATGTCTCGAGTGGCAAAGCACGCACCTGGTGTGGGCAGGCGAGGAAGACCCCAAGTTTCGGCCCCGGGCCCCCTTTGTGCCATTTCCTTCTCTTTCTTATAGAACATAATTCTTCCTCCATTCTCCAGAAGCCCCAGCGAGTTCTCCCCGCAGCTCAGGACACCCCAAACACCCGCGTGTGCAGAGAAGGGGCCTCCCGCCAGGCCGCCCGGCCGGACCCTGAGGCAGGGCCACTCGTGGACCCCATGAACCTCACTGCCGGGGCTCCACTGGCCGACCCTCAAGCACTGCCCTGGCCTGGTGCTCCCTGAAGGGGCTTCTCAGAAGGCTTTTGTGGGGGCCGGGGGTCCCCGGGTTTGTCAGGGAGCCGCGACGTGGACATCAGGGACTCAGGTCGGGGAAGGGGCTTGTGTCGTGGCAGCGAGACAGCCTTCTCTGGGTCCTGTGGCCCCAGGTACAGCCGCTGAGTCAGGGCCAGACCCCTGAGCACCTCCGGGTGTGGCCCGGAGACAGACCCAAAAGAACCTTTCCTCAAGACTGGAGGGGGCGCAGCCGGGGGGCCTGGCCTCACTCGGGGGACCTGGGGTCGATCCCGCCTTGGTGATCCCTGGCAGAGCCGGAGTCGGGCCACGACTGGTGGCCTGGACCACAAAACCAGACAAAAACACCGTTTTCCCAGGGCAGGGACAAGGGTTGGGGGTGTCCGGACGCAGACCCCATCCTCGACCCGTCCGGCTCCAGTGCAAAGGGACAGCCAGGCAGAGGGACTGCGGGGGTCCCTGCCCCGCCAAGGGTGGGCTCCGGGGCCGCGCCACACGCCCCGGCCTCTCCTCTCGGGGAAGCAGAGGCAAGACCAAGGGGCGTTTCTTTCTCCAGAGGGGAACAGGAACAGTCTGCCAGGGGAGATCACAAGAATCATTCACGTGCTTCTACGACCCGATTGTTGAGATATCCATTTCCCAATTAGCATGTGCTTGTGCCTGTGTTGTGTGTGTTGTGTGTGAATGTGTGCATGTACGCATGTGTTGTGAATTGTGAGTGCATATGCACGTGTGTTCTGAATGCATGTGTGCATGTATCCTTGTGTGTACATGTATGTTGTGTGAATGTGTGCATGCATGCATGTGCTTTGAATGTGTGTATGCATGTATGCATGTGTGCATATATGTGTGACTGTGTGCGTGTGTTGTGTGAATGTGTATGCATTGTCTGTAAATGTGTGTTGTATGTGAATGTGTCTGCGTGTATGCATGTGTGTGTGCCTGTGAGACTGTGTGTGTGTTTGTGTTGTTTGGGGGTCAGATCCAGCTACACTCAGGGGCTTCTCCTGGCTGTACACTCAGGGATCCTTCCAGGGACCCCGGGCTGGCCGTGTGCAAGGCACGTGCCAACCCCACACTTCTGTCTTGCTGGCTCCAATTACTGTTTTTCCCCCCGTTTTTATTTTTTTTTTTTTTTTTTTGCTTTTTGGGTCACACCCAGCAATGCTCAGGGGTTACTCCTGGCTTTGCACTCAGGAATTACTCCTGGCGGTGCTTGGGGGACCATATGGGATGCCGGGATCGAACCCGGGTCGGCCGCGTGCAAGGCAAACGCCCTACCTGCTGTGCTATCGCTCCGCCCCCCCCCCCCATTTTTAAACTCCAGGGTCTGTCTCCATCTTGGTGTTTTGTTTGCTTGGGGGTCACGCCCGGCAGTGCTCAGGGGTTACTCCTGACTCGGGGGACCCTATGGGATGCGGGGATGACACCCAGGGGTGGACCCCGGGCAAGGCCACCGCCCTCCCTGCTGCTCCATCACTCAGCCCCTTCGCAAGGTTTCGTCTGAAACTGCTCTGGCTGCTCCAGGTGACCTTAGGGGGGTCGGGCTGGGCACCGTCCACACAGCTCTGACAGGGCCACCTCGGGGCGGACCCTCGGGCGGGGAGCAGACTGCAGGGGTCCACAGCGCCACTGGCATGACCCTACTCAGCGTTCAGGGCTGCCAGGGCGAAGGGAGCCACGTTCCCTCCCGGGCCAGGACCATCACCCTCCAGATTCTGGCTTTCTGTTATTTATTTCTTGCTTTTTGGGGCACAAGCAGCAATGCTCGGGGGTTACTCCGGGTTCTGCACTCAAGGATCACTCCTGGCGGTGCTCGGGGCACCATATGAAATGCCGGGGATGAACCCTGCTCAGCTGCGTGCAGGGCAAATGCACAACCCGCCAGTATCGCTCCAGTCCAAAACTCTCGCTTTTTAAAAATGATGATGATGATTGGTATTTTATTTTAAGGGCCATACCAGCTGTGCTCTGGCTTCCTCCTGGCTCTGCACTCAGCGATCACTTCCAGGGAGGCTGAGAGGACCACACGGGACGCCGGGGATAAGATCCAGCTTTGGGACCGGAGCAACAGCACAGCAGGGAGGGTGTTTGCTGTGCATGTGGCTGACCCAGGTCTAATCCCCAGCATCCCGTATCCCCCGAGCACCACCGGGAGTTATTCCTGAATGCAGAGCCAGGAGTAACCCCTGAGCACCGCTGGGTGTGACCCTAAAAGCAGAAAGAAAAAGGAAGGGAGGGAGGGAGGGAGGGAGGGAGGGAGGGAGGGAGGGAGGGAGGGAGGGAGGGAGGGAGGAAGGGAGGGAGGGAGGGAGGAAGGAAGGAAGGAAGGAAGGAAGGAAGGAAGGAAGGAAGGAAGGAAGGAAGGAAGGAAGGAAGGAAGGAAGGAAGGAAGGAAGGAAGGAAGGAATCAGTGTGGGCTGCATGCAGGGTAAGTGCCTTTGCCACTGTTCTGTTTCTCAGGCCTCAAATTCTAGCTTTTCCTCTCACTTACAATTATGTTCATGATCAAACACATATGTTTGCAGTCTGTATATGACAAATGCAAAATGCAGCAGCGTGTGGCTGCGTGACCATGCACATGCTTTGCACGCATAAGGCCCTGGGTTCAATCCCCAGCACCACATTCACACACACAGATATGCAAGCGCTCACACACACACACACACGTGTGCACACACACATACATATACACACAACTACATATACACACAGCACACATACATATGCACACATGTACTCAGACACACACATACTACACATATACACATGCATATATATACACGCATACACATACAAAATGGGAGATAAACTGGGCTGGGTTTGGGGGGAGTGAGGGTCAGGCCTGGGGAACTCAGGGTTATCCCCACGTGGGATTCCACAGCTGCTTCATTCCACGGAGAAATGAAACTCGCCATCCACCACCACGCTTGGCCCTGCTGTGAATCCTGAGCACTGCGGCCTCTGAGCAAATCCCAGGCCCCGCTGCTTTATTCTGTCTTTGCTCGGGGGCCAGGGAGCAGTGCTCAGGGGCCAGTCCCGGCCTGTGCTCACGAGTGACCCCTGGCGGTGCCCAGGAGTCACAGCTGGGCTTCGAACCTACAGAAGACACCGGCTCAATGGTAAGTTCCTTTATGAGTTTACTGGGGGGGCTCCCAAACGGTGCCGAGGCCTGAGGGAGCCCCCTGCCAATCCCGGGGGGCCGAGGACATGCCGCTGCCCTGGCCTTGCCCTGGCACCGCAGGGCGATGGGACGGGCCAGAGTGGGTCACGGGCCACGTGTGGGACAAGCACCTGAGCCCCACGGGGCCTCTCCGGGCCGCCTCCACTATCTTAGATAAAAGGGAAGATGAGAACCCTCGGGATGGGGGTGATGGGAACCCAGAATCTTCCAGAACCTTCACCTCGGCAAGGAAGAACGGGCAGCGAGTTCAAACCCAGCACTCCCCAAAGCCTCCGTACACAGGCTCACCTGGCGGTGAGACACAGGGCACTCGGGGCCGCCACCTGCTGGCACGGCGGAACCGGACTCATCACCCCAGAGACCCCGCCCTGCCCCCCAGGCGTGGCCGCCAAACATCAGGGTCCGTCTCAAGGGGAGCTGAGTTGACTTTGGGTTTCACGGGCCTCGGGCTGCTTGAGGCTGGGACCAGTGGGATTAACTCGGGGGGCTGGGGCACGACCCACAGGCCGGGGGCCACGCTTGGCTCCCAGGAATCCCAGGTTCGACCCCCAAGAACACATGTTGTCCCCAGCCCGGCAAACAGGAGGCTTCGGTGGCGCGGAAGGAGAGACCACAGCTGCTCGGGCGTTTATTGGGCTGTGCGGGCGGGCGGGGGCTACTTGCAGGAGGAGAAGGTCTTCCAGAAGAAGTTTCTGCAGAGCGGCTTCGCGGGGCGCGGGGGCGGCTGGGGGGGCAGGCTGTCCTGCCGCTTGGCCGTCTGCCAGGAGGGGCCTGCATCGGCCCGGGGGCCCTGCCTGTGCCACCAGGCCAGGAAGGCGGGCAGGCTGGCGGGCTCCCGCTCGGCCACGTCCGGCATCTGCTTTGGAGAAGAAACAGGACAAAGGAATGACAACGCCCGGTTCATCGAGACCAGATCCGTCACTCCATTCTTAAAAGTTCTGTAGTTGGGTTTGAAATAGGATATGCCTAAGACTCAACTACCGACGACTTTGTAAATCAGTTCACTTAAAAAATTTAAAAACGGGCTGGAGTGATAGCACAGCGGGGAGGGTGTTTGCCTTGCATGCGGCCAACCCGAGTTCGATTCCCAGCATCCCATATGGTCCCCTGAGCACCGCCAGGAGTAATTCCTGAGTGCAGAGCCAGGAGTAACCCCTGTGCATCGCCGGGTGTGACCCAAAAAAAAAAAAAATTAAAAACAAAAGAAATCAGTGTAAGATTTCCAATAGACATTTTCTCCAACTTAAAAAAATTTTTTCAGGGGCTGGAGCGATAGCATAGCAGGTAGGGTGTTTGCTTTGCACGTGGCTGACCCGGGTTCGATTCCCAGCATCCCATACCCCTAAGCACCGCCAGGAGTAATACCTGAGTGCAGAGCCAGGAGTGACCCCTGTGCATCGCCAGGTGTGACCCAAATAGCAAAATAAATAAATAAATAAAAAATAAAATAATAATAATAATAATAAGGGGCTGGAGCAATAGCCCAGCGGGGAGGGTGTTTGCCTTGCACTCAGCCAACCCGGGTTTGATTCCCAGCATTCCATATGGTCCCCTGAGCACCGCCAGGAGTGATTCCTGAGTGCAGAGCCAGGAGCAACCCCTGTGCATTGCCAGGTGTGACCCAAGAAGCCAGTAAATAAATAAATAAATAAAACAAAAGATGCTCCAGCAAAATTAGCCCTGGCTGAAGGCCTGTGCCAGGGCCAAGGGGCTTGCCTGGCGTGTGGCACCCAAGTTCAATCTCCGGCATCACTTATGGTCCCCTGGGCACCATATGTGGTAAGTGCCTGGTGATCCCTGAGCACTGAGCCAGGAGTAAGCCCTGAGCACTGCTGGGTGTGGCTCAACCCCTCGACCCCACCCCACTCCCCAAGAAGAACAATTAGTCCCATTTCTGGGGAAAGGAGGGAAAGTGAAGAAAAAGGAGTTCTCGGCAAAATTATTCCCGAGGAAAGGAAGTTCAGAATTTCCAGCCCCGGAATGCACCTGCTTGTCTTCATGCAGCCTTAGCTGGCGGGGCAGGAGCGTGTGCCCGGGGCACTCAGAAGCCCCCGGGCTGGCTGGGGTGCTGGGGCCTGGTTCCCTCCCCGCCTGCCTGGCCTCTCTGAGCCATCGTGTCCTTCCGGCCTCTCAAACCCCCCAGCATGCCTCTGGCGTCACCTGATGAAAAATGACTTCCCTAAAATCTAGTCATTTCAGAGAAAAATCCTTTTTTAATGGTCAACCCTATGTACTCCTTCTTGCAACATTTTCAAAATTAAAAAAAAAAAAAGAAATAAAAAAGAAAATGGGGCTGTAAGGTGCAGGGGTGAGGAGCGTGCCGTGCACGCAGGAGATTCTTAACCCCCATACCACAGAATGCTCTCTGCACCCTGCCGGGATGATCCCGAGCGCAGAGCCGGACTCAGCCTGAGCACTGCCCCATGTGGCCCAGAACAAACAAGCGAGGAAAAGGAAGGTCGGCCGTGGAAGGTGCGTCCGAGCCCCGAGCCTGGGGCCAGGCAGCCTCAGTGGCCAAGGGTCGGTCCCAGGAGTGGGCGTGAGGACCCGGCTAGGCCAAGGGCACCGCACACGAGCCGGGGCAGGGGGACCTCCTGCTCCCGGGGTCCCAGGCTTTGTGCAGACTTCCTCTTGGTGGAGCCCCCTCGAGCCCCGTCACCTTGGGCCCTGCGGTGGGCGGCTGCAGGGTCCGTGCAGGGCCAAGCATCCCGAGAACAGAGCGCCAAGAGCGGGCCGGGTGCGGCCGGTTACTCACCGCGCCGTTGGGGCCGGCGAGGCCGCCCTCCCGGGACAGGCCCCCCGAGACCTGCAGCAGCAGCAGCAGCAGCAGCGACAGCGCGGGGGCCAGCGGCAGAGGCATCTCGGGGCTGCCCGGCCCTGCGCCCCAGCTCTCGGCGTCCGGGAGCCGGTGCTCTGTGGGTGCAGGGGTGTCGGCGCCCGCAGCTGGGCCTTTTGTACTTGCCCGGCTCGGGGGGCCGGGCCCCTCTTTCCCGGCACGCACGGGCAGTGACGCAGACGCCCGAGTCGGCACAAAAGCGTCTGGACCGGGATGAACCTAAGCTGACGCGCGGGCAGGCGTGTGACGGGCGCGGGGCGGGCCGGCTGGATCGCGGGCTGGTTCTGAAGAACCGCTTCCTCCCCGTCACGCCGGCAGCCGGCAGGAGCCGGGGAACAAAGCCGCGTGATTGAACATAATAAGAGCAGACGAGTCTGGGACGGGGGCTCGGAAGGCTGAGCGTGACGCCACCTGCGCGGAAGGAACCGGAGACAGCAACGCGGACAAGCCACCTGGCAGGGCAGAGCCCCCGGCCCCGCACGCCCATCACAGCCCCGCGGTCAGGGGCAGAGCAGGCCGCCCTGACCAGTAGGCTGCTGACCAGGCTGCCCCAGTATCCACACACCCCGATGGCTTTACTAGGCGGGAGCCGGGACGCAGCTCTGAGGGCTGGAGCACTGCCTTCATTCCTGAGGCCCTGAGGCCAACCCCCAGGCACCACGAGGTACAGCCCCAGGGGTCCTCAGTACTACTGGGTGGGGTCCACTAGGGAAGCGCTTGCCCTGCATGCAGCCAACCCAGGCTCCATCCCCGGCAGCCCTGTGGTCCGAGCCCCAGCAGGATTGATCTCCGAGTGCAGAACTAGGAGCACCGCCGGGTGCGACTGCCCAGGCACTGGCCACTGTCAGGGCGGGCAGGAGTCAGGGGAGGAACGTTCCCGGGGCGGTGTGGAGAGAGTGACGCAGGCTGAGACTCGAGCCAGGGCCAGCCACATGCCTCAGCCCCTGCACTCCCGCTCCCGCTTGAGAAGACGCAGTGAGAAGACGCGGTGAGGGGCGTTTGCCTTGCACGCAGCCGACACGAGCTTGATCGCTGGTGCCCTGGGAGTCCTCCAAGCAGTGCTAGGAGTTACTCCTGAGTGCAGAGTCAGGACTTACCCTCAGCACCGCGAGGTATACTCACAAACGCCAACAAAAGGATTGAAAACTAGATGCTGCAGCGACAGCACAGCGGGTAGGGCGTTTGCCTTGCACGCGGCCGACCCGGGTTCGATTCCCAGCATCCCATAGGGTCCCCCGAGCACCGCCAGGAGTAATCCCTCAGTGCAGCGCCAAGAGTAACCCCTGTGTATCACCAGGTGTGACCCAAAAGGAAAAAAAATAATTAAAAACTAAATAATAAAATAGATGCACTGAAACTTTCCTGACTCAAGTTGGGCAGCAGATGAGCCTGGGCTGTTCTATTCCAAGTGCCAGAGGAACAGAGAACAGAGACTACGGATTCTCGTGGCAGCCTGCGCTGAGCGGCCAGAGTGCTGCAGAGACGCCAGCTCCTTTGGACGGGGACACCTGCTCAAACGGCCAACAGGCGGAACATTCCGGGCTGGTGCCAGGCCGCCCTGCTCTGTCACCAAAGCCAGACTCACAGAGGCTGAGTGACAGGTGTCCCCTGGGACAGCCGAGTAAAGGAGTGGGGAGGAAGGGGCGGCGCGGCGGGACATTCCTCCTTAGTTTTCCGCATCACGAGGGCAGGACAGCGCCCTGAGGGCCGGAGTGGCAGCCGCACAGGCTCAGGGCCCAACCCCCGCACCACACCGGCAGGCCAAGGGCGGAAGCACCAGGCCGAGTATCACGGGGAATTGTCGCCAAGGCCCCCCCCCAAACCATGGCCATTCGGGAAGCGGAGAGTAAGGGCTTACTCCCGCTCCCCCGAGCGCCATGCGGCAACTTTAGAACAGGCTGGCGAAACCCGCACGTGTGATGCGGGCAGCGGGCGGTCAACACAGCACACGGGCCGAAAGGCGGCGGCCAGCGGGAGGCATGCTGCCTTGCACGGTCAGCCTGGGACTGACCCCCGACACCACATGGGGTCCTCTGCGCCCCCTCAGGAGTGATCCCTGAGCACAGAACCAGGAGTAAGCCCTGAGCACCAGCAGGTGTGGTTCAAACACCTGTGGTGTGGGTCAGACAGACCCCCCCACACACACACACACCAGAAACACAAATGTGTCAAATAAGACACACATTCTGCCAGTCCTAAGGACGTGAGTGCAGCCACGTCCATCTCACAGGGCCGTTATTCGCCCAGAGATGTATGTGCCTTTCTCGGTGGGGGCACCAGTGCCCTGTGCCACGCCACCTGAGAGCGCGCCCTATTTAATTTTTAAAACATATTTTGGGGTTCTTTTTTGTTTGGGGGCCACACTGAGCGATGCTCAGGGGTTACTCCTGGCTCTGCACTCAGGAATTAATCCCGGTGGAGCTCGGGGGACTCTATGGGGTGCCGGAGATCGAACCCGAACCACTCGTGTGCAAAGCTAAGCACCCTACCACTGTACTATCTATCGCTCCAGACACGCATCCCGCTTTTTTTGCTTTTAGGTCAAACGTGGCGGTGCTCGGGGCTCAGGGATCACGCTTGGCGCAGCTCAGGAGACAGACCACGTTCGGCATCAGGAATCGAACCCAGGCTGGCATCCTGCAAGGCAGGCGCCTTAAGCCCTGGGCCCTCCCTCTCCCTGGTCCCTGCATATTTAAATGACCTCAAGACCATTAATTGAGCACCATGGCTTCTGAAAAAGGCACCCATGTTTCATTGCTAACACAGTTTTATTCATTATAAGAAATGATTTCCAAAATACTGTCACACACACGCTCTCGCTCTCGTGCTTGCTCTGAGGACGTCCTGTCCTGCCCCGCACGGGCTGCCGTAAAGCGACTGAGGAACGGCGGAGAACTCGGCCTCACTCGCGCGCGCCACTGCGCCACCGCTCCCCGCAAGTCCCCTCCGAGGCAAGTCTAGTCCTCACTCTGCCCCTCAGCGCCCCCATCGGCCAGCTCGCCCGCAGTTTTCCTCTCATCCTCAGACTTCTTTTTCTTCTTGCTTTTCCGCTCTACATTCAACTGCGCGAGCTCTTCGCTCTTCTCTGTGATGTACTTCAGCTACGAGAGATCAATGAAAACAGCCGCCTGGGGGCTGGAGCGACAGCACAGCGGGGAGGGCGTTTGCCTTGCACGCGGCCAACCCGGGTTCAAATCCCAGCATCCCATAAGGTCCCCTGAGCACTGCCAGGGGTAATTCCTGAGTGCAGAGCCAGGAGTAACCCCTGAGCATTGCCGGGTGTGACCCAAAAAGCAAAAAAAAAAAAAAGAAAGAAAGAAAAAGAAAGAAAACAGTCTGGACGTCTGCCGGGGCGGGAGGCAGGAGTCCGTGTCCCGCTTTCCCAGCCGCTCAGGGGCGCGGTCGGGGTGATGTTCCTTCGAGCTAAATGCAGGCTCCAAACTGCCCTGAAGGCAGGAACCAGCCACAAAAACCCGCTGGGGGCGGCACACAGACGGCGAGCAGCCCCCGGAGAGCTCGGGGGAACGCAGGCTGAGCCTGCAGACGGCGCAAACGCGCCCGACGGCCCCACAGGGACCCAAGGCAACGGCGCCGGGCAGTGACACCGACCTTGGGGGCGGGCCAACGCCAGCTCCTGCCCCAGAGCACTGGCCAGGCACAGTTCAGGCCGGGGACGGGACAGGCGCTGCCTTGCACTCAGCCTGCCTGGCTCAGGCGCCGGCTCTCACACGGTCCCCCAGGCACGGCCAGGAGTGACCCAAGCTGGGCGTCTCCCCCCGCCCCAGGGGTTTGGCCCTAACCTTTCACCCCCTGCAGCTCCCTCCAAAAAGAGCCTGTGACCGTGCTGGGGAGATAAGGGTGGGCTGAGGCTGGGTTAGGCCCCCGGCTCTCCACGGCCTCCTTGACAAGCAGGCAGTGACCCCAAACACCAGCAAAGAAGCAAACAAAAGTGTGAGACCTGGATGTGCCGATGCGGTGGCTGGGTGAGTGGCCCCCGACACTGTGACAAGCCAGAAGCCACCACAGCGGGGCAGAGACAGGAGGTGGGGGACAAGGAGGCGCCGGGGCCTGACCTGGGTCCCGCAGAAGCAGCACCCACTCGGCTGAACTCCCTCCAGCCCAGGGCAGTCTGGCCCTGGGATTGGCGAGTACAGGGGGTGAGGCTCTGGCCTTACACGAAGTCAACCGGGGCTCCATCCCCAGCACCCCACATGGTTCCCTGAGCCTGCCAGGAGTGCTCCCTGAGCACAGAGCCAGGAGTCAAACCTGAGCACTCCCAGTATGGCCCAAAGCCTCCCCAAATTGTTTTGGCTTTTTTTTTGGGGGGGGGCTTGGGGGCCACACCCAGCAGTACTCGTTACTTCTGGCTCTGTGCTTAGAAGTGACCCCCAGTGGTGCTCAGGGGCCCCCTTGTGCAGGTGCTGAGCACTTGAACCGGAGTCAGCCAGATCTAAGGCAAGAGCCTTAACTCTGTACTATCTCTCTAGACCCTCAGACTTTTCTGTGGGTAAAAATAAAATCCTTCAGGTGTCACTGTGAGGTTTAGACCGTACCCGCGCAGAGACAACCCTAAGGCCTGGAGTGCCCCCCTGGCCAGAGAAGCCAGGGCTGAGCCTGGGGTTGCACAGCAGGGAGAGGGCGCTGGCCAATGGGTCAGTGTGAAACTGGCGAGTGCGAAACAAGCGCACCTCCCGTTCACAGGCTACTGAACCAGCAGCCCCCGGGCCGGCCCCTGCGGGCACAGCGCACGGAGCCGCGCAGACGAGCGCGCCTGGGCAGCGGCCGTTCCCCGGAGGGAGGAAAGCATTTCCCTGCCAGGACCACCGAGTCCGGAAACCCAAGTGACCCGGAGCTGCCGGCCACCACAGCCAGCACCCGGGGCCACCAGAGATCAGGGGCCACCAGGCCGGTCCAGCATCCTTGAGACTCCTCGGGAAAGCCGGGGTTCATTCTGCTTCCTGCACGTCCCGGCCGCACCCAGGCTCCCCCCGCAGGGAGCCGGGCACAGCAGCTGAGCCCAGGAAGGAGGAGAGCTCGGAAACCCGGGGAGTGCGGATGGATTAGAAACCTGCAGGCTGGCTTAGCAAAACGCATCCCGCATCCCGCATCCCGCGGAGAAGGACGGCCCCGCCTGCAGGGGCGTGCGAAGGGCCCCAGCGCTCACCAGTGGGTTGCTCCTCCTGGCCAACAGCTTCACGTCCTCGGCGTTAATGGTGCTTCTTTTCGCGTGTCTGCAGAAAGGGCAGAAACACTTCACCCTGCGCCCGCATCACTCCCCGTCTCCACGATACGCCCAAGTCCGCGGCCCGACACGTGCAGCCTCCCTCCAGGGGAGTGGACACGCCCACCCAGAGTCAGGCCAATGGGGCCGAGGATAGGCAGTGGCCACGCCTGCCCAGAGAGCTGAGACCAATGGGGCCGGGGATGGAATGACCACGCCCACTTAGAAAGCACCAAGACGAATGGGGACGAGGATAGGCGTGGCCACGCCCACCGAGAGCTGAGCCCAATGGGATGGGAGGTAGGCAACAGACACGCCCACAGAGAGCCAAGACCAATAGGGCTGGGGGCTGGCTGGGAGACCACGCCCACCGAGAGCCAAGCCCAATGGGATGGGAGATAGGCAACAGACACGCCCACAGAGAGCCAAGACCAATAGGGCTGGGGGCGGGCAGGGTGACCACGCCCACCCAGAGAGCTGCGACCAATGGGGCCGGGGATGGGCGGCCCTCCGCACGCCCCTGCAGTCCTGTGGGTGGATGAAAGCAGTCCGAGAGATGTGACTAGGAAAGGCCTACAATTAAAAACTACAAAGCTAAATCAAATGCGGCAAATGCGGCAAAGACTTTGGTAATCTGTGGGGCAACGTGACTCCTGGAGTGTACCGAGCTTCTTCAGATAGTTCTGCCCTCAAGAATCGGGAGGTTTCCATCTCCTCTGCCTGTTATCCAGGACGTGAAACATCTGGATCGCTTGTAAGTTTCCTGAAAACTGCTCCTGCAGGGGGTGAGCGGCCAGTGTTTCCCGGGCACGCAAGCAAGATGGCCTTGGACGCTGGCATGGCGCAGGGGCCACCGGCCCGGACCCAGGGTGCTTGCCTTGTGCAGGGCTGATCTAGATTCGATCCCTGGCACCGAGCACTGGCAGGGAGTGATCCTGAGTTTGGAGCCGGAGCCAGGAGTTGGCCCTGAGCATCGCCAGGTACGCCTCCCCAAAAGAAAACATGTCCCACGTCCCTAGACTTGTTTACTGGACATCTTCCTGCACGTGTTTGCGCCCATGCCGAGAGCTCGATGGAGGCAGGCTTTGCACGCTGAAGTCCTGGATGACCCAGAGAGTCGCCCGAGCACTGCCAGGGAAGACGAGGAGTGGCCCCCGAACACACTGGGGGATCTCCAACCTGTTAACAGACCTCTGATGACGACAGAGCTGAGGTGGGAGGGACAGGACGGGGAGAGGGTGCGGCCTTGCATGCGGCAGGTTCGATCCCCGGCACCCCATTGGGTCCCCTGAGCCCTGCCAGGAGTGATCCCTGAGCACCACCAGGGTGTGACCTCCCAGACCAAAAGATCTCAGAGCCAATAGCAGAGGAAACACCCAACTGAAATTGTTGCGTCTCCCCAAATTTGGAGCTTTTCCTCAGACAAGGTGTCACAATACTCACGGGTCCCCAGGGGGCCCAGAAACCACAGTGTTTAAGGTGCAGAACGAGCCAGTCACCACCCAGGACACTTGGAGTCTTCGGAGAGCCCAGAGCAGCTGAGTGGCAGGTCACAAGCCCCAGGGCACCCACAGAGGCAGCACCGTGAAGGAGTGACACTGGCGAGTACCAGGGAGCACAGCCCGGGGAGCACGACCCAGCGAGGAAAGGAGGGTCCTGTAGGTGTGACTGGGGGGCCCTACTCAAAGACATGCCCACCACCAGGCCTGGAGCTCTGGGGGCCCAAACTCAACATTTCTCTTTCCTTGTTTAATTCTTAAGTTTTTTTTTTCATTCTTAAGCGTCTTCCGGTGATGCTCAGGGGTGTGAGGGACCAGCCCTGGGGCTCTGGCATGTGACACCTGGGCCCCAGCCTTCTGAGGGTCCCCCGGTCCCTCGGATTTTATTTTCATTCCTTGCATTTTAACAGCCGTAGCTGAATGTTCTGCTGCCTTTGCCAGAGCCAACACAAAGAAACAACACCTCCCGCAAAGAAAAGTCTCCTGGCGGCGACGGCAGACAGCAGGCAGAGCCCCGATAACAGCCCCCTTCCCCCGCCCCGACACCCAACATGTCACAGGGCTTCGGACCCCGAGAGGCAGAGGAACGTCACTGCTGGACCCCGAGGACCGCCTGGTGACTTCCTTTGTTCCCCCCCCTACAGAGAGCAGGTGTATGTTCACAAGAACCAGCGAGAAGAGAAGGGGGTGCCCCCCCAACATCAGCAGCCCAGGAGCCGCGAGCTTCCAGCCCCGAGGACAGGCCAAGCGGTTCTGAGAGACCCAGAGAGAGTCCAGGGGGAATCACAGGCCCCCTCGAAGACAACAGGGGGGCAGGAACTTCTCCGAGCGTCCCCACCAACGCTAGAACGGGCAGAGCAATGTGCACCGATCCTCTGTACACGCCGTCGCCCAGCGGGAAGCCAGGCACGCTTCCCGGGAGGCTGGGGAGGCGCGGCCCGCGGCCGTCATCCACACACCTGTGGGGGCGCAGGGCCCCCGAAAAGCCCCCGCCCGCAGCATGCACACCCCCTCTCGCACATAAACGGCCCTGACGCACGTCAGAGCCAGCCCCGCCCGTCTGAATGGCCGTGATTGCTGCAGCTGCTCCGCTTCCGCCTCAGCCGACCGGGTGCAAACAACTCCGACACCCACAGACGCAGGGCCCTGGGGGACGCGCCACCCACCTTGCAAACATTTCCAGGTCTTTGGCGAAATTTTCTGAAAGAGAAAAAAGAGACTTCAGCTCCCGCCCCGTCAGCGAGGTGTGGGCACGCAGTGGCTCGGCCCGGCGGTGTGCATGGACTCATCGACAGTGCTCCACGCTGGGCACAGGACTGCAGCTGCTGCCCAGCAGGAGCTGTGGGCACACCTGTGCTCCCTTTAACCTCGGGTCGGCTGTGCCCGCGAGGACCCTGATTTCCTCTGCAGCAAATACTAATACACACTCAGCACCCAAATTAAGTTGTCAGTGATGGAAAAAATGTCATAAATAGGGGCCGGAGCGATAGCACAGCGGGGAGGGCGTTTGCCTTGCACGTGGCCGACCCGGGTTCAATTCCCAGCATCCCATAGGGTCCCCCAAGCACCGCCAGGAGTAATTCCTGAGTGCAGAGCCAGGAGTAACCCCTGAGCATCGCTGGGTGTGACCCAAAAAGAAAAAAAAAGTCAAATAAAAACTAGGGCCGGGGAGATAATGCAGCGGGTAAGGCGCTAGCTTGCCCCACTGGGATCCCACTTTGCTCAGTTGAGGACCACCAGGTCACGCCTTAGCACAGAGCCAGGAAAGGGTCTCCCGCCCCTCTGCCAGCACTGCCAGGTGTGGCCACAAAGGAATAAAACAAAGTGTAACATTTCAGGGCCCTTAGGGGCTGGAGCGAGAGCACAGCGGGGAGGGCATTTGCGTAGGGCATTTGCCTTGCACGTGGCCGACCCAGGTTCGATTCCCAGCATCCCATATGGTCCCCTGAGCACTGCCAGGGGTAATTCCTGAGTGCAGAGCCAGGAGTGACCCCTGACCATCGCTGGATGTGACCCCCCCAAAAAAAAACCAAAACCATTTCAGGGCCCTTAAAGCACCGCCCAACCAAGGTGCTGCCCCTCCTAAGCCCCACAGGAAGGGCCGCACAGCACAGCAGGGAGGGTGCCCACATCCCTTGCAGCTGGGGGGCTGCGGACTGTCAAAGCTGCTTCTCTGGCTGCTACAGAGAGACCCGCACCCACCACCAGCCCCACCGTGGAGTTTTCTCTGCAGGAGCAGATCCCGGCTTCCTACCACACTGCCGGAACGTCAGCTCCGAGATGGCGGCGATGGTCTGTCTGCTGAACGTCACCTCCTTGTCCTCAGCCACCTCCTCAAGGAGCCCACCAACGGTGTAGTGCACGGCCGCCTTCAGCCTCTGCGTGAAACCGGGCACCGGTGGCGGGGCGCCTCTCCCACCACGAAGACCAGGGGGAGGTGCCGCTCCGCCCGGCCCCTTCCCCTCTTCTTTCTTTTTTTTTTTTTTAGCTTTTTTGGGTCCACCTGGCAATGCTCAGGGGTTACTCCTGGCTCTGCACTCAGGAATTACTTCCAGCAATGCCAGGGATCGCACCCGGCTAGGCTGCCTGCAAGGGAAACGCGCTGCTATGGCTCTAGCCCCCCCCTTCTCTTTCTCAGTTGCTTTGTTTGGGGGCCACACCCAGAGATGCTCAGGGATCACTCCTAGGGTCTTGGGGGACCGCACGGGGTGCTGGGGACTGAACCCAGGTCAGCAAGGCAAGCGGCCCCCATCTTCCACTCTCCCGGGTGTCAGAGGCACTCTCCAGCATAGGGCTGGGGCAGGGGTCACCTCCTCACTGAGGCGGTGCCTTAGGCCAAGCCTGAGCTGGCTCCCCCGGCAGGCCAGCGGGAAGAATCGGACAGGCGCTGCTTCCTGGGTGGCCAAGGGAAGGCAGTGAAACCCCGGCGGGTCTGGCCTCTGCTGCAGGACCCCGCTGGCCCCAGGCCCGCTGTGACAAAGGTCACAGGCAGGGAAGGGCTCGCCTGCCTCTGAGCCTCGGCCACCCTCTCAACAGGAAAGCGGCGGGAATGCTGAGCCCCGGGCTGGAGAGACGGAGCTGGACGCAGTGTCCAGGGTGAGAAGGAAGGAAAAGACACGCGCGATGAGCAAGGCACCGCCCGGCCCTGGTTTGGATCTTATCGAGACTCAGGCAGCCAAGGTGCTGGGTAGGCGGCCCAGTGACGGGCGAAAGGCCCTGCGGGCGGGGCTGGACAGTCGGCCCAGGGGCTGTGCCTGCAGGAGGGCCCGGTCTGGTCCCAAGCTCGTCCGAGAACCGTCCCGGAGCAGAGCCAGGAGCGGCCCCCGCGCCCCGGAGCTGCAGGGTGCGGCCCCTCCAGGCACAGCCCGGGCCCGGGTTCTCCCCGCCCTCCTGCCGCCTCCGCGAAAACTCCATCCTCGGGGCAGGGCCGGGCCCGCAGCCCTGCGTGTCCCGCGGGGACGGCGGCCACTGCGGCCCCGGGAGCCGGACGACGCGGACGCGGCCCGGGGGAACGCCCCGCGCAAGCCGCACGGAGCAGGCGAGCGTCGCGGCCGCCCCGCGTCGCCATGGAAACCGCCTCCCAGCAGCCCGCGCGCGCGCACCGCCGCGCGTGCGCAGAGCCTCGGCCGAAGCTCGCCCGGCCCGCGACGGCGCCGGGCAGAGGCCTGGCAGGGCGCGGGGGGCCGTCTTTTCCGCCCCAGAAACAAGACCCCGGCCTCCCTCCGCCTAGCCGGGCCCCGGCGCCCCCGAACCTGCTGGTAGGAGAACTGCTGCTGCTCGTCGGCCTCGGCCTCTTCCATCGCGCCGGGCGCGCCCAGGCGGAGAGAGGCGGCGGCGCGGCTGCCCCTCGGATCTTCCCGCCGCCGCGGCCGGCAACGGGCCGCGCGGAGGGTCAAAGCGCGAAGCGAAGCCCCGCGGGGCCGCGCGCGCCCCTAGCGGCAGGTCTAGGAAGGGCCCCGCGGTGGGGGGGCGGTGCGCTTCGCGTCTGCGGCCCCCAGACAGACTAGCGAGGTGCTCGGCGCCTTGGGTCACCGCAAGGAGTGGGTACGAGTAGGGACAAGCATTGTCACGTTACTCTCTTACCAGTTCCAGACGACGGCGGTGACGTCCCGGCGCCTTGCGAACGTCATTGCCCGTTTGCAGTCGTCACCAGTGGAATTACTAAGTAAAAGACGCTCACGGCTGGGACATAGGTGGGCGCTCGGAGCGTTGGTTGCCAGCACCGCTGGGCCCTGCAGCACCCCCGGCGGCAGGGACACTGGGCGGTACAGTCACTCACAGCCGGCCCAGTGTCACTGACTCGTGGGCCCCTGAGCACTGCGTGGAGGCTGCCCCCCTCCAGTGGATAAAATGAGTGGTCTTGGCGTTGCCGATTGTGTGAGGTCATTTAAGAACATGATCTGGGGCTGGAGCGATAGCACAGCGGGGCGGGCGTTTGCCTTGCACACGGCCAAGCCAGGTTCAATCCCTGGCATCCCAATCACGCTCTCCTCCGGTGGCCTGTGGCCTGGTGCCACTACAGGCCGCAGCCTGCCCGCTCACACTCGCACCTTCCAGACACTGCGCTTGTGGGGTGCAGAGCTTAAAAGGGCTGGAGCCTGGGCCTGGGGGAGGCCTGACTGCAATACCACGTGGTCCCCAGCACCCCCGGGGGCGGCCAGAAACAGGACCAGGAGACAAAGATGAACAGTGTACAGGTGCTCACCTGGCGCTGACCCCAGGACCCTGAACCCCACCGGAGTGAGCTCTGAGCACGGAGCCAGGAGTCAGCTGGGAGCTCTGCCAGGTGTGGCCCCAGCACTCCCTCACCCCACCCCCAAAAGCGGTTCGTCTCAGAATGAAAGAACAGAGGCTGAGCGCGGGGGTCCCAGGCCCTTATGGTTGGGGGTCTGAGAGGAGGGAGGCTGAGTCCGGGTCGGAAAGAGAAGCTGCAGTTGCGGGCACTGGCCGCGAGGTGTCAGCACACACCGGGAAACCGCCACCCCCGCGGCCGGGCGGCGCGCTCCGTGGGGGTCTCGCTGGGTCCGTGGAGGGGCCCGGGGGTCCCGCCCCCCAGAGTCGAGAGAGGAGGCTCACGGAGGCGGAAACCCTTCTGGGTTAAACTGCTCGGAGCTGGCGGGGCTCCGACTCGGCGTGAGCCGCGGGGCCGCTGACCCGCGCCCACCGGGCCCGGCCCGCGGCGCCCCCGAAACTGACGCGGGGCTCGGGGGGCCATTTGCACGTGCGGCCTCGGGACCGGGACCCGGACCCGGGCCGGGGAGAAGGCCCGGGTGAGCTCGGTAATGATTAAGGGCGCAGGGTCGCGCGCAGCCGAGCGCGGGGCCAAGTCCAGCGTCCGCGGAGCCGGTGGACAGGCCAGCCCGCAGCCACGTGCGCCCGCCGTGAGCCGGGACGGTGTCCCCCGCCGGCCGGACGCGGGGACACAGGGGCCCCAGAGCACGGCGGGCGGCAGACCCACCCGCCCCCGCTCACTCCTGGTGGGGCGCAGGGCACCGTAGGGGCGGTCGGGGTCGGGATGGAACCAGGGCTGGTGCCCTTTGGGCCAGCGAGGCTGTGCCGGGACCCCTGGGCCCGCGCTCCGATGCCCCAGGACAGGTGGCATTAAGCCCCGCCCTCCCCCAGGGGACACGGGGTCAGGGGCTCCTCAGTCAGGCCACAGGTGAGGTGGGGTCTCCTGAATCGACCTGGACCCCTCTGGCCTCGTGCAGGGGCTGTGGCCTTTTGGAGTCCCCTGCGGGAGATTCGTTTTTGGGTTTTTTGTTTTGCTTTTTGTGTCACACCTGGCGATGCTGAGGGGTCACTCCTGGCTCATGTACTCAGGAATTACTCCTGGCGGTGCTGGGGGACCATATAGGATGCTGGGATTTGAACCCAGGTCGGCCATGTGCAAGGCAAACGCCCTCCCCGCTGTGCTGTCACTCCAGCACCCCCCGCCCCCGCGGGAGATTCGGTGCAGTCCACTCACCAACAGGACCCACGGCCCAGAGGGCGTGACCCCAACCAGTTCTGGCCTTGCCTGGGCCCCTGGGACTGAGCCGTGGAAACCCCACCCCTGGGTTTGCTTATACCTGACTCTGGGTCCCCAGGGCTGGGGCGGGGCTGTGACCAGGGCTCACTCCTGGCGGGGCGGGGGGCTGGGATGGGATTCCCGCTGTAAGCAAATGCCCCTGCCCTCCCTACCCCCCTGCTCCCCCTGCCCTCCCTGCCCTGGTAATGGCGGCGGCTCTCGCCGGGCTGCGTTATCCCATGCTGCAGTGCTCACGAGTCCTCAGGCCCACAGGTCTGCCCCTGTTGGTGCCTGCTGGGCCCGTGCACCCGTGGTGTTGGCAGCTGTGGGGCCTGACAGGTCCTGGCTGCGGTGTGCCTGCAAACGCAGACGGCAGCACGTGGAGACCCAGGGGTTTGCACTCGTGACCGAGCTCTTGGCCTTGAGCATGTTTCCCGATGCTCGGTGACGTGGAGCACGGCCCCTCCCCCCACTGAACACTCGAGGGGCTCCTTGACCCTTGACCCCTTGACCCAGTGGGCCAAGGCCGGCAGGTCAGGAATAGGACAAGTAACCCGGGGAAGCGGGGGAGCCGGTCGGCTGACAGACGCCAGTGGCCAGGCCCCTGCCGGCCCCGCCATATAGCTCTGGCCGGTGGGCGCCGCTGTCCTGCTGTGGGACGGGCACAGCAGCTGGAGGCGCATCCACGCGGCCAGCGTCTCCGGGGCTGCTGACAGGGCTCAGGAGTAAGGTCTGCCCCTGCCCGACCCCGTGCTCAGGGTCCCCTGCCCCAGCTCCTCTGTCCGGAGATGACCACGGGGCCTGTCCCCACCAAGAACCACAGGGCAGGCCAGAGGCACGTGCCACTCCCGGCCAGGGGGCAGTCGGGCTGGACCCGGCCATGTGCCCGGCACTGCTGGAAGCTGCCTTGCCCTGGGGCCTGGGGGTGGGGGTGAGGGGTGGTCATGGGCCGGTTGCCCCTGGGGGCTCTGACCCTGGAGCCCCACTGTGCTGGACAGAGCAGGACAGCGCTGTGCCCAGTCTGGGCCCGACCCACATCCAGCGTCCTAGGGACCCCATAAGGGCTGAGGGGGCCCGGGGGTGGGTCAGTAAATGTCCAGGGAGTCTTCCAGAGAGGTCAGAGGGCAGGCCTGGAGCCCAGCTGCTCCCACCAGGAGGCTGTTTGCTTGGAACATTCCAGAGAAACCTTCCTGCAGGGATCTCCCAGAGGAACGGCACATTGGCCGGGGTCCAGGAAGCTCGGTCCCGTGACTCAGCAGGTCCTGGCCCCGAAAATCCACAGCACACACCCCGGGAAGCCAGCCGCAGAGGGCGTGGGCCACCCCGCCCAGCGAGGAAAGGGGCCCTACCCGGCACCCCACCCCCGGGGTTCACAGGCCCCCAGACTCCGCCTTCCCCGTTTCAGGAGCTGGGATGGGGTGGGGGTCACGGGGGGGGGTCACGGCGACGCATGAGGCCCGGGCGAGCCCCAGCACCCGCCTGCACAGAGGCGGCGACCGAGTACAAGTGGCTTTTATTGAGTGCAGAGAGGGGCCCGGCTCTGCGGGTCGCTGGGGTCAGGGGGCGCCCACACACCCTGCCGGCCCCGGGGGACGGAGGTGCCCACTGGACGGAGCTGCCACACAGGACGGCCCTGAGCTCTCAGGGGCTTGACTGGGAAGACGGGAGCGAGAGTGGACAGAGGCCACGGAATGTTCTGCTGGGGGCGGGGACCCCGACCGCTCAGACGTTGTAGGAGGAGGACGACACGCTGCCCCCGTGGCCCGTCCAGTTGGTGTGGACAAACTGCCCCGGCCGGGACAGGAGCTCGTAGGTGTGGGCCCCGAAGTAGTCGCGCTGGGCCTGGAAGGGAAGAGGCCAGGCTGGGGTGTCCGGAGGCTGCCCCCGCCCCGGCCCAGCCGCACCCCCACACACAGGGCCCCTGGCCACACCCCTGGGCCCCGGCCGCCCCCCTGGCCCCCAGCCGCCCCCAGCCCCGGCCCCGGCAGCACTGACCTGGATGAGGTTGGCGGGCAGCAGGGCGTGCCGGTAGCCGTCGTAGAAGGACAGCGCCGTGGAGAAGCAGGGCATGGGGATGCCCATCTGCACGCCGGTGCTCACCACCCGCCGCCACGAGTCCTGCACGACAGCGGCCACTGAGGGGCGCTGCCCTCCGGGGTGCCCGACACCGACCCCGACCCGACCTGACCCGACCCGACCCCGACCTGGCACTGCTCCACGGCCGCCTTGAAGAAGTCGTCCAGGAGCAGGTTCTGCAGCGCCGGGTTCCGCTCAAACGCCTCCTTGATCTTCCCGAGGAACACGCTGCAGGGGCAGAGGGCGGCGTATGAGCGTGCGTGTGAGCATGCGTGTGCGCGTGTCCGGTGTGTGCGCATGTCCGGTGTGTGTGTGTGTGTGTGTGTGAGCATGCCCCGTGCATGCGCGTGCCTGGCGTGTGTGAGCGTGTCCAGTGTGTGTGCGCGTGCCCCATGTGTGTGTGCACGCGTGCCCATGTGTGCGCGTGCCCAGTGTGTGTGTGCGTGCCTGTGTGTGCACATGCCCCATGTGTGAGCGTGTCCGTGTGCACACGTGCCCCGTGTGTGTGAGCGTGCCCCGTGTGTGTGTGTGTGTGTGTGCGTGTGTGCGCATGCCCCATGTGTGAGCGTGTCCGTGTGCGCACGTGCCCCGTGTGTGAGCGTGCCTGCTGTGTGCGCGTGCCCCGTGTGTGTGTGTGTGTGTGCGTGTGTGCGCATGCCCCATGTGTGAGCGTGTCTGTGTGCGCACGTGCCCCGTGTGTGAGCGTGCCCCGTGTGTGAGCGTGCCTGCTGTGTGCGCGTGCCCCGTGTGTGTGTGTGTGTGTGTGCGTGTGTGCGCATGCCCCATGTGTGAGCGTGTCCGTGTGTGCACGTGCCCCGTGTGTGAGCATGCCCCGTGTGTGTGTGTGTGTGTGTGTGCGAGTGCCTCATGTGTGCGCGTGCCCGGCGTGCCCGCCCCTCACCTCCGGATGATGCAGCCGCCCCTCCACATGAGGGCGATGCCGCCGTAGTTGAGGGTCCAGCCAAACTCGGTGGCCGCCTGCCGCAACAGCATGAAGCCTTGCGCGTAGGAGATGATCTTGGAGGCGTAGAGGGCCTGCGGGGTCACGGGGTCACAGGGTCACGGGCTGCAGAGGCCTCCGGGCACCCTGTGCCGCCCCCAGCACCGCCCGCCCCCACCTTCCGGATGTCCTCCAGGAATGCCTTCTTGTCCCCGCTGAAGCTGGTCTTCTGGGGGCCCTTCAGCTTCTTGCTGGCCTCGACCCTCTCGTCCTTCAGGGAGGACAGGCACCGAGCGAACACGGCTTCTCCTGCAGGAACGGGGAGAAGGTTCTGGAAACAGTCCAGGGCCCACGGAGCCCTCCCGGCCAGGCAGAACCCCCTGGGCTCCGACACGATCCCAGACACTCTGCCTGGGGACACCAGGCGGCGGGGGGGGAACCAGCCCCCACGTCCCCGCGCCCGGGCCCCCCTGCCCCCGCCGGGTCTCAGCTCCCCGAGAGCCCGAGGGGGTCGGGCAGGGGGCGACCTGGACGCCCCCAGCCACTGAGGGCCCCTCTCTCCCTGGCTCCAGAAGCTTAGAGACTCGATGTACGTTAGGGAAGGGGAAACACCTCAGCATCGTATGTATATTTTGGGGGTTGCACCCGTATCCAGCCGTGCTCAGGGACCACTCCGGGGTGCTGGGGGTCGAGCAAGTGCCGTCCCTGCTGCTCTCGTTCCAGCCCCCGCACTGACTGTCTCAGGGGCCACACACACGCCGGACACTCCACCCAGCAGCGCCGTCTCCAGCGGCCCGGGGAGGCCGTTCCGGGCGGGGATGTGGACCCAGGGCCTCGCCCGTCCCGCAGACACAGCATGACTCGGCACCGGGACTCTGGCACGAACAGGTGCGACCCGCCCAGGTGAGCTGTCAGGCGGCTCCCAGCTGCCCCACCCAGGCTGCAGAGGAACAAAGTCCCCCCAGGCAGGGGGCCCGGGGGGAGAAGGGGGGTGCTTGGGGGAGGGTCAGACACAGCCTGTCCGGGCCAGGCCCGGCCCAATCAGACGCGGCCATTGCTGCTTCCCCCGGCCTCCTCCAGTCCCTGCTCTCCTTTACATTTTAAATTTTCACTCTAATGTTTTAGTGTGTGGCGCCCGCCCTGGCAGAGGCGCACGGGGCCTGGGTCGGCCGTGTGGCTGGTGGGCGGGCCGACCCGCCGTGCTATCTCTTGGGCTCCACGGCCCCTGTTTGTTTTTTTTATCTACTTTTGGGTCACACCTGCGATGCTCAGGGGTTACTCCCGGCTCTGCACTCAGGAGCACTGCGGGTGGTGCTTGGGGACCCAATGGGATGCCAGGATCGAACCCAGGTCGGAGGCGTGCAAGGCCAACGCCTCCCCACCAGACTGAGGCTCCGGTTCCCAGAGGCCCTATTTTGCATCTTCTGGGTGATGCCGGGGTAAGCCCAGGGCCCGGCACATGTGCGCCCCCTCCCCCACGCAGGGCCTTACCGATGAGCGTGACGGGGACGCCATAGTCCAGGGCCGAGATGGCCGTCCACTTCCCGGTGCCCTTCTGCCCCGCGCTGTCCCGAATCTTCGGCAGCAGGGGCTTGCCATCGGTGTCTTGGAACTTGAGGATGTTGGCGGTGATCTCGATGAGGAAGGAGTCCAGCTCCGTCTTGTTCCACTCCTCAAAGGCCTGCGGGCAGGAGGGGCGGGGTGAGGGCTCCAGCGCCAGGCTGGGAGCTGGCGAGTCCCGAGACCCCCGACCCCCCTCCCCCCCCCCCCGACAGGGCCCGTCCCCACGGGCTCACCTGGGCCATCTCGTCCTGCCCCAGGCCCAGCGCGTCCCGCATGAGGTGGTAGGCCTCGCAGATGAGCTGCATGTCGCCGTACTCGATGCCGTTGTGCACCATCTTCACGAAGTGCCCCGCACCCTCGTCCCCCACCTGCCAGACAGCACGCGCCTCAGCAGAGCCCGGCCCGGCCCACACAGCGGGGCCGAGTCGCCAAGTCACGGGGACCCGCAGCCAGGGCAGCCCCCTGCCCCCCCACCGCAGCCCCAGCCTGCCGGCCCCCCACGCCTCACCCCTGCACCCTACCTCACCCCACCTCCGGCCTGTGCCCCCCGCCCCCTCCAGCCTGCAGCTCCCCACTCCTCACCCCCTCCAGCCCATGGCCCCCACAAGCCCCACCCTGCACGCTACCTCAGCTCCGGCCTCTCTCTGCTGCCCCTGCCCGCCCCGGAGCGTCCCCCCTGAGCTCCCCGTCTCTGGGCCCGGCCGCTCACAGGCTGTGGCTGACACAGCAACGGGAGGGGGCGGAGTGGGAGTCCAGCCTGCAGCCCGACGGTGCCCAGAGGCCACCCGTGCCCGTGGCCTTGCCTGCCCGTGCTGTCACGGTCACTGCACCCGCAGGACACTATCTGCGGCCAAGGCCACCGGCTCGCTGCAGGCCGGGAGGCCACAGAGCGGGTCAGCCCCCGCGGGCCGGCCGGCGCTGCTCCCCCGACAGTGGGCCAAGGACACCGCCGGGCCACCCTGTCCAAGGGGCAGGGAGGGGGCCAGGGCGGCACCTTAGACTGCCCCAAGGTGACAGTCGCTCATGGAAGTCTCATTTCACCCCGTCTTTCTGGTTCCCCTTTATGGAGTGCTCCCAGTTCAGTGCTCAGGGGACTGTGCATGATGGGAAAGGAACCCAGGGCTCACAGACAAGTGCTCGAGTGGCCCCGTCCTCCTGATGCCCTAAGGAGCAGTCACGGGCTGTCACTAGCAAGGCCTGAGGGAAGCAGGGCATGCCTGCCCCCCCCCCCGCTGAGGCCGGGGAACACCCCAGCACGTGAGCAAGGACCCACACGCGCCCCCACACGCCCACCCCCCCATACACACCACCCCCAACTACCCACATGCACCCGACTCCCACACGCCCACACTGCCACTGCACACACGACCCCCACACACCCCTCCTCCCCAGGTGCCCCCCGTACACCATCCGCCCCATCCGCCACGCACCCTCGGACCCCATGCCCCCACCCCGACCCCCGACCCCTCGGCCCGAGAAACGCAGTGGGCAGCGGGGACACGGCCCCCTCCGCTCCTCCCCCGCAGCTCAGAGTTTGGTTCTGAGGTTGCACGTTCATCAGCCCGCCCATGGCCGTCCCCCCACCCAGCCACACTCCCCCGTCCCCACCATGGCCGTCCCCCCGCCCAGTCACACTCCCCCGTCCCCACCATGGCCGTCCCCCCACCCAGCCACACTCCTGTCCCCACCATGGCCGTCCCCCCGCCCGGCCACTCACCCAGTCGCAGCAGGGCTCCCCGGAGCCCACTTTGGCGGCGATCTCCTGGAAGATGGTCTTGATGTGGGGCCTGCAGGAGGGAGTGACAGACGTCAGGGCCCACACCCCTGACACCGGAGGGTTCCCTGGGAGAAGGGGAGTGCTCGGTCGGGAGTGCTCGGCCGGGCGGCTTCCGCAGATCCTGAGGCCCCGAGGCAGAGCCCCGGGGAGCCCGGCCCTGGACAGACACTTCCACAGCCACTCAGACGCGGGCGCTCCTGCCCCGGCCCCACTGCCATGGCCTTGGCTCCTGGGACCTCGCTCGTGGCCCCATTCCTGTGGCTTCGCTCCCGCCCCAGCCAGTCCAACAGCTTCCCGGGGGCCCATGGCTCTGCCTCAGGCGTGAGAATCCTGTGGCAACCTGACCCGGGCGTCAGGGCCGGGTGCCACTGAGAGGGTTCACGCGCGGGAGCAGCCCCGCCCGAGCCCCCAGCACCAGTGCCCTCGGGGGAGTCACCCCCCAGCCCGCCCCCTTGGCCGTTCTCCGGGATCCTCTGTCGCCCCTCGGGGTTGGGGCTGAGTCTGGGCCCTTCACTTCTGGGGATCAAGGCGAGCACTTGCGTTAACACCTGCCCGAGTCCTGAGAACCTGGAAATCAACCTTCCCTCCTGCCCACATCTGTCCCACAGGGGCCTCTATTCCCTTCTTTCTTTTTTGGGGGGGTGTGTGCAGGGTCACACCCGGTGACGCTCGGGGGTTACTTCTGGCTCTGAGCTCAGAATTACTCCTGCAGGGGCTTGGGGGACCACATGGGATGGTGGGGATCGAACCCGGGTCAGCCGAGTGCAGGGCCAGTGCGCTCCCCGCTGTGCTGTGGCCGCTACTTCCTTCCCCTGCCCCTCCCCCTCCCGGGCGCTGAGCCTCGGCTATTGCCCCATCTTACACACAGGCGTGGCTGGTGGTCCCACGAACTCCCATCCGCCCACACCACTTCTGTTTTTTTCCCCTTTTCTTTTGCTTTACTATTTTATCTTCTAAAACATTATGTTGGGGCTGGAGCAATAGCACAGCGGGGAGGGCGTTTGCCTTGCACGTGGCCGACCCGGGTTTGATTCCCAGCATCCCACAGGGTCCCCCCAGCACCGCCAGGAGTGATTCCTGAGTGCAGAGCCAGGAGTAATCCCTGAGCATCGCTGGGTGTGACCCAAAAAGCAAAAAATAAACAAAACAAAAAAGTATGTTGTAGTTTAGGTGACATGACCAAGATAGCATGAACGCATACACCATGTTTTTCAGTTTTTAAAATCTGTGTTTAGGCCACATCTAGCAGTGCTTAGGCTGACTCCTGGCTCTGGGCTCAGGGCTGACTCCTGGTGAGACTCGGGGGAACATACAGGGTGCCAGGGGTTGAACCCAGGTTGGCCACATGCAAAGCCAGCGCCCCCACCCCGCGTTGCTATCTGCCTGCAGCGCCCCACCCTCTGCCCCTCGGCACGTATGGCTCTGATGGAGCCACTGCCCCCCACCACGTCAGCGTGTAGCCACCCCCCACCCCGCCCCGCCAGGCTGTCACCCGCCTTCCCCTAGTGTGAGCCCATCCGTTCTGAATCCAAGGTCGCAGGGCTCATCCTTGCCAGACACCTGTCCCGGGGGGTCCCCACTGCACAGAATCAGGACACGAGGCTGAACTGTCCCCACCTCCTTCCTCGAGGCCCCTCGCCCCCCCCCCCCGACCCCGCGTCCCCAGGTAACGCGCCCTGGAGTATGGAGCAGCCGAGGGGCCAACGGGGCATGAAAGCCCAGCACAGGGGCACCCCCAGAACCAATTCCGGACCCCGGAACCTTCAGCTGATCCAGGAGCCACAGGCTCAGGGTCAGGGGCGAGAGCGGCAGGTCGGGAGGAAGGAAAAGGGAGGCAGCAGGAGGGGACACGCACAGACGCCGCGCAGACCCCAAGGCTCGGGCCCCCCGTGGGCACAGGACTCACCACGCGGCTTTGTTCCCGCCCGGCATGAGCGACGGGCCGTAGCGGGCGCCCTCCTCGCCGCCGCTCACACCGCTGCCCACGAACAGGATGCCCCGGGCACTCAGGTCCCGGCACCGCCTCTAGGGGAGAGAACGTCCGCAGGGCTGGGGGGAGCCGGGGAAGACGGGAGGACCCGCCAGCCCTGCTCCGCGCAGACACGGCCGGGCACTGGGCCATCAGAGCCGGGGACGGCCGTGGAGCACCGCCCCGCCCCCCCACAGTGCAGTGCCAGTGAGTCTTTCTAGCATGTTCTCTGCACCACGAGGAACCCGTGACCACTCACTGTGGTGTCCTTGTACTCAGAGTTTCCTCCATCGATGATGATGTCGCCAGAGTCCAGCAGTGGTACCTGGGACCAGACACGGCATTAGGGGGGCAAAGCAAGGCCGGGGACGGGCGCGTGCCTGAGATGGGGGAGGCCCGGGGGTCCAGCCCTGCCACTAGAGGGAAAGAGAGAGAGAGAGAAAAGGGAGGAAAATGTGGAAAAGAATCAAAGACAGAGCTAGAACGTAGCTGACCCCTGGGGGAGAGCGAGCAGCCCAGGGCCGGGTCAGCCCGAACCCGAAACTCGGAAAGCCTGGCCAGCCTGGCGGCTCTGCCATGGGCCATCCCTGGCCCCATGACGGCCACTTCCGGCCACAAAGCAGCCAGGACCGGGGAAGCCCCGAGAGGGGTGTGATCACCCCCAAAGAGCACTTCTGACAACGTGTGGGAGCATCACAGCCAGGAGGGAGCCCCTCCCCCAACACTGTGCGGGTACCACAGCAGACAAGCCACAGAGCAGATACGGGGGGAAGGGGAGGGCGAAGGAAGAGAGGGAAGGAAAGAGAAGGGAAGAGGAAAAAAGGACAGAAGGAAGGAGAGGAGAAAAGGAAGGAGGAGGATGGAATGAAGGGGAGCGTGAAGGAGGGTGGGAGGCCAGGGCTGAAAGCCACAGCACTGTTGACTCTGGCAGGTCCTGCTGTGGCTGGACACCCGGGGCGAGCTCAGGCTCCGGGCGCGGGGCCCAAGGGGCCGAGCACCTGCCTGGCACGCGGGAGGCCCGGGTCTGACCCCCGCGCTCAGTGCCCACACTTGCAACGGGGGCCTCGCACGGGGCCCCTCATAGCCACGTGCCCACTGCCCACGCTACCCCAACACACCCAGAGGGGCCCTGCGGATGGACCACCTCCTGCAGAGGCCCCAGCACCCTGCGAGGGACCCCGAGAAGCGGGGGGGGGCCACCCCCAAACAAAACAAAGATCGGTTCTAGAAGCTCAGCCTGGGTCAGTGTGGGGGGCGGAGGGTCAAACCCATCCACTGATTTCCCGCGTGAACGAGACCCAGGTCAGCAGCAGTGGGAAGGCAGGGAGAGAACCTGCGCGCTGCACCAATCAGGCCGCAGCACCTCCTGCTAGCCCCGCCCAGCAGTGGGAGGTGGCAGGAAGAGACGCACCAATCAGGCGCTGCATCCCCTGCTCGCCCCGTCCAGTCTCTGGTTGAGCCTGGGCAGTTTCTTGGTCTGGGGGCCAGAGCCCTAGGACAGCGGGGAGGGGGCTTGCCTTGCACTTGCACGCAGTGGACCCGGCTTCGATCCCCTACATCCCATATGGTTCCCCAGGAGCAGCTAGGAGTGACCCCTGAGCACGGCTGGGTGTGGTCCCCAAACCAAACCAAAGCTTGGTCTGGCCCTTCTTGTCCTGCAGGGTAAGCCGTGGGTTTTGGGGGGGCTCAGCGCTGGGCTGTAGCCCTGAGCCGGCTCCCCTGCCCATATGTGGGGGTCCATCCATCGCTCCGCTGTTCTGCCAGCACCGGTGGCTTTCATTTGCCAGGAGGGACCCTGGGCGGGAAAGCCGGGGCCAAGTACGGGCCTCCCCAAGCAGCAAACAAACCGGGTTGTTCAAACAGCCACGGGGAGCCACTGAGGTCAGCAGCTGCACTCCTGTCTCTTCCTCTGGGCCCTGCAGGAGCCGCTCGGGCAAGTGCTCTGTGAGGGGCTGCATCCCGGGCGCCGAGGGGGTCTCCTGTTTCTGGGCCACACCCCCCCATGCTCAGGGGCTGCGGCTGACAGTACCACGCAGGGCCGGCACTCAGCCCGCCGCGCTCTCTTCCGGGCCCTCCAGGGAACCCTGACCTGGACATCCGGTGCCCTCGTAAATCATGTATAAGGGGTCATTATTAACAGAAGACAGGTGGTTACTGGGTGCCAAGCAAGCTCACCCAGACACAGGCCAGCGCTCTGCCCAGACTGAACAGTGCCTGTTCAGAACATAAAGGAGGCAGAAATCTTTAAAGCAGTCTGGGCGGTGGCCGCGTGGGCTGGAGCGTTGTACGCAGGAGTCGTGGGTTCTAGCCCCAGTACCTCATGATCCACCCTCCCAGGTACCAGCACGGGGAGCAAACCCTGAGCTCCAAGCTAGGAGCAGGCCCTGGGGGTCGGGGGGGCCCCCAAACACCAATAACACCCAGTTAAGTACAAAAGGGTTGAAACAGCAAAAAGAAAGAACCAAGCGCCGGGAGAGGGCTCAGCGGGCACATGAGGGAACCCAGGTGAGACCCTGTAGTATACCCTGACCCCCAGCCCCCAGCCCGGTGTGGCCCCAAACCCAGGACGGTGGGGGCGGCGGGGAGCAGAAGCCGCCTCACCAACTTGTCGATGAAATCGTCCACGGCCTGGCCAGCCTTCACGAGCAGGATGATTCTCCGGGGCTTCTTCAGCTTGGACACCATCTCCTCCAGGGAGTGGGCGCCCACCACCTTCGTCCCCTTGGCCTCATTGGCCAAGAAATCGTCCACCTTGGAGACCGTCCGGTTAAAGGCGCAGACCTGGGAGGAGACGCCAGATTAGGAGGCGGAGGGCAAACCCCAGCTGCGGGCGACTGACCAAGGGCCGGGCCGGGCACTTCTGCTCAGCCCCAGGCTGGGAGAGGCGCCCCCCCCCGCCCCTCCCCGTGCGGACTTGTCCCCGTCCCAGGTCCCGGGGCGGCTTGCTCACTGTGCAGGGATTTAAGTAGGATGAAGTGGCAGGGCAGGTAAGCAGAGGTCACCTACTGCCCGGGACACATCGGGCCGGGGGCGCGGGCGTTAAGGAAGGACGCGAGGCAGCGGCTGGGCCGGGCTGTCCGTTGCGGGAACCCAGGCCTCTAGGGCAGCCCTAGTTTCCGCAGAAACGTCCCCCCTTCTCCCGCCCTCCCCCAGCACCCTTAGGGCGCGCGAGGGTGCACGTCCCCGGGGCCTGCCGCCGCGCGGCTACACGTCCAGGGGGGCTTCCCTCTGCCGGCTCCGCGGGGTGGTCAGCCCCAGCTGGGCGGGGCGGGGGCCGCGGGAGCCAGTGCACCGGGGGCGCACAGAGACGCGGGCCGGGGCGTGCAGCGGGTCCCGGCTCGGAGGGTCCCTCGCACTCACCACGAAGCCGTGGTCATTCATGTTCAGAATCAGGTTCTGGCCCATGACGGCGAGTCCGATCAGCGCGATGTCGGCTCTGCAAGACCCGGCGGTCAAGTCCACCCTGGGGACCACCTCCCGCTCGGAACGGGGCATCGCAGCCCGCGCTCCCACCCACTCCGGGCAGTCCCGTGGGCGCTGGGAGTCCTGGGGGTCCCCCTCCACCTCCCCAGGAACCCCGGCGGGCCGCCTGCAGCCCCGCGGGCGCCGGAGCTCCCGAGGCCGGGCTCGGGGGCGGGCGGACACTCACTGGGCCATGGCGACGGCGCGGCGGAGCTGCACGGTGCTGGGCGAGCGGGCGCGGACCCCGGCGGGCAGCGGCTGGGGCTTCCCTCCCGGGCTGCGGCCGCCGCGTTCCGGCGTCGGCCAATCGGGGCGCGGGGGCGGGGCCGAGGCGCCGGGCCATTGGCCGGCCGCAGCGCCTGTTACACCACCTGAGCGCGCGGGCCCGCCCCCTCCCGGGGCCGGCCAGGCGAGCGCCGAGCGCATCGATGCGCGAGCGGGGCGCGGGCCGAGGAGGGGTGCGGGGCGGGTGCGGGGGGCGCCGGGCGCGGGCAGGGGCTCTCGCAGGACCCTGTCTGGGGCCCGGGGCCGAGCACCAGGGCCCCTGCGCTGACCCCGACCCTGCCCCTGGACCCGGCGTGGGGGTGGTCGCCGCCCGGCCCAGTGGTCGTCCCCGCGGCCCTGGGGCACGGGGCAGGGGTGTCCCGGGGGCGTGGGGAGCCCGTGGCCACCCCACCTCCCCTCGTGCAGGTGAGAAGCGGGCGGCGGGGCCCGGCTTGGAGGCGCTGCCCCGCACCCCTGAGTGAAGGGGTCAGCCCCGGGCGCCGGGGACCACCCCCGCTGCGCCCCCTCCTCCTGTTTGTTCCGTGGGGGGGGAATCACACCCGCCCCCCCCGGGATAAACCACGGATTGCTCAAGTCACGCAGACGGCGAGTGACCGGTCGCTGCGCGCTGGCGGTGGACTCGTGGCCGAGGCCTTTTTAAAAAAAGTTATAGTTAGATGGTTTCACTAAAGGAGGTGCTCAGGGCTGACTTCTGGCTCTGCGCTCAGGGATCGCTCCTGGGGGGCCTGGGGGGACCCTCGGGGGTGCCCGGGTTGAATGGGGCTGGGGGGGGCACACGAAGCGCTTCACTTGCTGTACTGTCGCTCTGGGCCCCGAGGCTGTTTTTTAAGCCTCACCCCAAGGTGCCGGTGGGGATAGGAAGGGGGGGACACTGCACTGGCCTTGATTGGGGGCTCCCCCATGCACAACGAAGCAAGACTGTGTCCCACCTACCCGCCCCCTAGTTACTTGGGCAGAGGCACTTCCAGCAGTGTCCTGACAGAGAATTTTCCTGGTGGTGGGTGTGTGAGCATTACATTGCAGTAAAAGCAGATGTGTTCTGTTTGGGGGCAGCCTCCCCAGAAGCGAGGGGGGTGTAGGGGGGTGCTGTGGGGCCAGGGACCAAACCCCAGCACGCACTGCGTCCAGCCTTTCAGCGCTCTTCCCGGTATTTTGCATTGCCATAAGGAAGAGCAACTCTGGAAATCCAGAATGACATCATGTTCTTGCGTAGGAATGTGGGGTTTGTTGGGTTTGGATTTTGACCACACCTGGCAGTGCTCGGTGCTTATTCCTGGCTCTGCACTCAGGGGTCACTCCTGGTGGGCTCTGGGGACCATAGGGGGTGCCAGGGATTGAACCTGGGTTGCCCGCGTGCTAGGCAAGTGCCCCCCCGCTGTGCTTTCACTCCAGCTCCGGGATCACTTTTTTTTAATTGAATCACCGTGAGTTACAGTGACAAAACTTTCATGTTTGAGTCTCAGTCATACGATGATGGAGCACCCATCCCTCCACCAGTGCACACTCTCCACCACCAATGTCCCCCTCCCCCTGCCTCCATGGCAGACAGTTTCCCCCTTACTCTCTCTCTGGGCTGGAGCGATAGCACAGCAGGGAGGGCATTTGCCTTGCACACGGCCAACCTGGGTTCGATTCCTCCGCCCCTCTCGGAGAGCCCGGCAAGCTACTGAGAATATCCCGCCCACACGGCAGAGCCATGGCGTCTCACAATGGAGACGTTACTGGCACCCACTCGAGCAAATCGATGGACAGCGGGACGACAGTGCAGTGCTACAGTGCTACTCTCTCTACTTTGGGCATTGTGGTTTGCAACACAGATACTGAGAGGCCACCACGTTTGGTCCTTTGTCTACTTTCAGCACACGTCTCCCGTCCCGAGCGATCCCTCCAGCCATCACTGACTTAGGGATCGCTTCTTAAAATGCTGCCGAGAGCAAGACCCAGTGGCGGCTCCCAGGCCTTTGGGCCACCCTTGGTGCTCGGGAGTGAGAAGGGCTGAGAGCCCCAGGTCAGGAGGCCGCCGCTCAGAGGCGGGAGGGGCTGAGACCTGGGCCTGTCCCGGACATGGGACAGACGGCAGAGCGACCCGGGGACAGGCCCATGCCCCCCCCTCACCCCCCTCCCGTTCCTCGACCCACACACCAGAGTGGCCCCGCCCAGCAGGGGGGCTCCAGACACTTTCTGTCCTTTCAGCTTTTTTTTTTTTTTGCTTTTTGGGTCACACCCGGCGATGCTCAGGGGTTTCTCCGGGCTCTGCACTCAGGAATTGCTCCTGGCGATGCTCAGGGGACCGGGGATGGGATGCCGGGGATCAAACCCCAGCTGGCTGCATGCAAACCAAGTGCCCTCCCCGCTGGACTGTCGCTCTGGCCACTGTCCTTCCAGCTTCCGGCCAGCCTGTGCTCCCCATACACCCCTTTGCAGCCCTGGTTCTGGGAAGGCCTTCCTCCTCCGGACCCCCGGCACATACCTGCCCCTCTCCCTCTCACCGCGGCGTCCATCCAGGAGAATCGGGTGTCAGCCAGCCTCCAGCCCGCCACAGAGCCCAGGCTTGTATGGACTGGCTGGTTACGTTAGAATTGGGGGGCCGGAGCGATAGTACAGCGGGGAGGACATTTGCCTTGCACGCGGCCGATCTGGGTTCGATCCCTGGCATCCCATAGGGTCCCTCAAGCACCGCCAGGAGTAATTCCTATGTGCATGAGCCAGGAGTAACCCCTGAGCATCACTGGGTGTGACCCAAAAATTAAAAAATAAATAAATAATTGGGGGGCGCAGGAGGCTGGAGAGATGGTACAAGGCTTAAGGCACTGCCCTTGCCTCCTGCTGACCCAGGCTCTGCCCTCGGCACCCCCTAAGCTGTGCTGAGCACTGCCAGGAATGGTCCCCGAGCACCACCGGGGGTGGCCCAAAGCCAAGCATGTTTTGTGGGGGTCCCCAGGCAGTGCTCTGCGTCAGGGCACAGGGCAGCGGCACTCGGGGCCCTACCCAGGGGGCGCCTCAGGCTGCTGAGTCAGTCCCCAGCCCTCACACGGTGTTTGTTTTGTCTTGGGGCCACACAGGGGTGCTGGGGGCTACCGCAGTGCAGTGCTAGGGGGCGACTTCTGCTGGCTCTGAGGGACTGTGCACCGCCAGGGAGCAATCCGGGGGCCCTTCCGGGCGGAAGGAGCCTGTGCCAGCCCTCTGAGCCACCGCCTCGCCTGAGGACGTTGTAGAAAATACTCGGGCAGGATTCCTCAGGATGCTCAGGGGCTGGCACCGTCGGGGCTGGTGGGGGGCTCCCAGGGGCGAGCATATCACCCACGCGGGTGGTCCCCACCACCAACCCTGCACTGAGCCAGGAGCAGGCTCTGAGCACTGACAAGCGTGGCCCCAAAACGCCGAAAAGGGGAAAGAAAAAGTCCTTCAAGTTGGATTTGTCTCATTTGTTTTGGGGGGCAGGAGCCTCCAGCACTCACGAGGTTATGGGGCCCCACCGGGCTGGTGAGACTGCCCGGGCCCACCCAGCCGTGCTGGGGATACCCAGGGAGCCAGGTGGCACAGGTGATGCTCGGGGGACCGTGTGGTGCCGGGACTCCAGTCCAGGCCAGGTGCGTGCTCGGCCTGTGCCCTGACCATTGTGCCATCTCCCAGGCCCCTGGTATGCTGTGTTCTCTCTCGGTTCCACGGGGGGTCTAGACTTTGCAGAGTGCCACGGGGGGGGGGGGATGCGTCCCTGCCACATCCCTCCACACTCAGCTGTGAGGTGTCTGCGTGACGTTACGTTTCCTCTTTTTCGTATTCTCTGTTCAGTGACTTAAGGCTGACTTCTGGGGTGCTCCAGGGCCACTGCCTGGAGGGGTCTCCAGCCCCGACTTTTGTCATTAAACCGTGAAGAGCTGTGGGGCCAGAGGGGTAGCACAGTGGGTAGGGCCTTGCATGTGGCTGCTCTGGACTCGATCCCTGAGCACCGCCAGGAGTGATCCCTGAGCCCTAAGCCCTGAGCATCGCTGGGTGTGACGCCCCCAGATGTTAAGGATTTTGAGGGGCCCCACAGGCAGCTGTGCTCCGGGCTTACTCCTGGCCCTGTGCTCAGAGATCACTCCTGGTGGGGCTCAGGAGACCCTAAGGCATGCTGGGAATGAAGTCGGGCTGGCTGCACGGCGAGCACCCCACCTGCTGGGCCGTCTCCCCGGCACCCAGGAAAGGATTGTTCGGGGCCAGGATGCAGCTGAGGGGCCAGTGCATGAGCCCCGCCTGTGTGAGGCTTTGGACTCACAGCCCTAAGCACCTGGACCCCTGGGACCCCCGGGTGTAGCCTGGGCCCCCCACATTGCCAGGAAGGACCCCCCCACAAGTTGCTTTCACTGGATTCAAAAGTTCCTCTATCAGGCATATATAATTTTTTTTTTCTTTTTGGGTCACACCCGGCAATGCTCAGGGATCACTCCTGACTCTGCACTCAGGAATCACCCCTGGCAGTGCTCGGGGACCATATGGGATGCTGGGAATCGAACCCGGGTCGGCCGCATGCAAGGCAAACGCCCTACCTGCTGTGCTATTGCTCCAGCCCCAGACATACGATTTTTAAAAATATATTTTCTTCCAGTTTGTGGCTTGTCTTTTCATTTTCTCTACTGATTTTCTCTCTTTCTCTCTCTCCCTTTCTCTCCTTCTCTCCCCTCTCTCCCTCTCCTTCTCTCTTTTTCCCCCTCTCCTTCTCTCTCTCTCCCTCTCCTTCTCTCTCTCTCTCGCTCTCCCTCTCCTTCTCTCTCTCTCTCTCTCTCCCTCCCTCTCCTTCTCTCCTTCTCTCTCTCTCTCTCTCTCTCTCTCTCTCTCTCTCCCTCCCTCTCCTTCTCTCCTTCTCTCTCTCTCTCTCTCTCTCTCTCTCTCTCTCTCACACCCAGGCTGGCTGCATGCAAGCAAGTGCACTATTCATTGTGCTCTCTCTCTGGCCCCTAGAGAGAGAAAGTATTTTAATTTTGCTCAATTCCAATTTATAATACATCTGGAGATTCTTTTGGTTTGGGGGCCACAGGCAGTGGTGCTCGGCGGGCTGTGCAGTGCCAGGAACAGCCCGGAACCTTCCCCGGGGAAAACAAGTGCTCAGCCCGTCACACTCCCTCCGGCCCCCTGAAAACTCCTTCCAGGGGGCCAGAGTCCAGGGCCGAGGGTGCACGCTTTGCGTGTGTCCAGTGGCCGGTTGGGGAGGACAAACTGCAGATGGAGCAATTTCCCAGCCGGATTTTACACAATGGCTTCTTCAAACCGGCCCAGGGCGGGGCAGGCTACCTCTCACGGTGCTGGGGCTACTTCCTCTTTCCCCAGGGTTACAAGGAAAGTGCACCCAGAGATTGGGTTGCGGGAAGGAATTGATTGCTTCTGCCTGAGATTTAGCAAGGAGAAATTATGCTGAGTCAAAGTGACTAGACATCTGGACACACCCAAGGGCCTCCGTCTTCCACAGGTTCAAGCACCCAGGAACTTGGCTGCTTCTGTACAGAAACCCCCCGCCCAAGGCCTTCCCCAGACCTCCCTGGACTGAAAGGAAATGACAGTGCAGGGTCAGAGGGCAAGGCTGAGTACCCCTGGGGTCAGAGGGCAGGGCTATGACAAAGGCCCCCGTGAACAGAGTAAAACTAAGGCTGGCAAATGCTTTGAATTTGGTGCTGACCTTTGATTTTCAGCAAAGCCTCCATCCGGTGCTCAAGAAAGTCAGCTCACAGCCAGGCACCCTGTTTGTGACATTTGTCCTGCCCTAACTCCCCAAATCCTGACTCAAAAGCACGGGCATCAACTGTACAAAGACAGCCGCCCCAGCCTGCAGCCCTCAGCCGAGCCCACAGTTCCGATTACATACGGGGGTGTGGAAGTCGGGGCGCTGGGCCGGGTCCGGGACTCCGGCTGTGCCATGCAGGACCGTGGAATTCTTTTGTTTCTTTTTTTTTTTCTTTTTGGGTCACACCCGGCGATGCTCAGGGGTTACTCCTGGCTCTGCACTCAGGAATTACCCCTGGCGGTGCTCAGGGGACCATATGGGATGCTGGGAATCGAACCCGGGTCGGCCGCGTGCAAGGCAAACACCCTCCCCGCTGTGCTATCGCTCCAGCCCCAGGACCGTGGAATTCTTACAAACACGAAGGACTGGTTCACGTGGTAGAAAGGAAAGCAGTGATGGAGGGGGGGCGGCGCCCGAGAGTGCCACGAGGTGGTCAAGAGCTTGCCTTGCGTGGATGAGGTTCTGGGTTCAATACCTGGCACCCCAGCCCCCAAAACCCAACACTGCTCCTCTGGGGCTGGGGAGATGGCACAGAGGGTTGGCACCACGTGAGCCCGGAGCACTGCCGGGAGTGACCCTGAGCACACCGCCAGGTGCGGCCTGACCCCTCGAACTCCCCCCAAAGGCCAACGGTGACAAAAGCCCAGAGCCCACGTTCCCAGGCCAAAGGGCGCTGCAGAGAGGAAACCTCAAGGCTGGGCCCAGCGGGGAACAGGCCCAGCTGGCCTGTGCCCCGCCCACCTGGCGGCACTCTCCAGAGGCCTGGCGTGGGGCGGGCATGGCTGACCCCTTCTGTCCTCAGGAAGGAGCCCGCCGAAACGTCAGCGCCCCCAAGATCGGGACAGACGCCGCCTCTGCTTCTCTGAACCTTTTGGTTTGGGGCCACAGCCAGCTGTGCTCAGGGATCGCTCGCTCCTGGTGGGGCTCGGGGGGCCCTATGGGGGTGCCGGGGATGGACCCTGGGTCGGCCGCGTGCAAGGCAAGAGCCCTCCCCGCTGTGCCAGCACTCTGGCCTCTGACTTGGCTCCGGCAGACTGACCGCTGGCCACCAGACTGGGCTGGGTGTCTTCTGCACACGGCACCCTGCTTGCCACCCGGCTCCGCCCCTCTGCCCCCAGACGTCACCCACGAGACCACTGTCCGGGCTCTGCTGCACCGAGCACACGTGCGGAGTCTCAGCATGACCCCCCCACCCGCCACGAATCTCCCCGCTGGAACGGCTGCCCAGGGAAGGCGCTTTCTTACTTTCCCTCGCAGGTTTCGGGCCTCACCCAGTGGTGCTGGGACAGAACCAGGGCTGGCCACAAGCAAAGCGCGTGCCTTGAGCCCTGCCCTCCTTCCTGGGCCCACGGGAGCAGCGCACTCCCAGACACAGCACACCCACGCTCCTGGCTGGATGATACCCCATCACAGGAGACTTTGCTCTTGACAAGTGGTACCTCAGCAAGTCAAGAAGTCTCTTGGGGCTGGAGCGATAGCACAGCGGGGAGGGCGTTTGTCTTGCACGCGGCCGACCCAGGTTCAATTCCCAGCATCCCATATGGTCCCCTGAGCACCGCCAGGAGTAATTCCTGAGTGTAGAGCCAGGAGAAACCCCTGTGCATCACCGGGTGTGACCCAAAAAGCTATGGGTGCTGTGGCCAGAATGGCAGGAGAGCGAGCGGGGAGGGCATTTGCTTTGCCTGGGGCCGGTCTGGGTTTGATCCCCGGCATCCCATTGGGTCCCCCAAGCACCGCCAGGAGTGATTCCCGAGCACAGAGTCAGGAGTCAGCCCCGAGTACTGTTGGATGTGACCCAAAATCATGAACAGAGAAAGACAATCTCTGCGGGGCGGGGGAGACGCCGGCTCTGCCCATCCCTGAACTGTCCCGACTGTGCCCCCCCACACCGCGCCCACCTGTGTGTAAGTACCGCAGGGCGTCAGAAGAAAGGCACACCCCACTGATGCACTGGTTGTACCTTTATTAATTTGACCTCGGCCACCGAGTTCCGTGATGCAAGGCTACACACAGTTAGGTAAGTCTGCATTGCACATCGAGGGCTATACAGCAAAAGAACCAGAATTAGTACAAATACGAGAGAACTCTATTTACATTCTGTATACTCGAGCTCCGAACTGTCAGAGAGTATTTACATAATAAAACATGAAGATGAAGACTGGAAATGAACCGTGTACTGTTGCCGCCGCTCGCGCCCTCCCTCCCGGGGAGGCACAGGTGCTGAGGCCTGGTCCGGAAGGCGGGAGGGGGGCCGGGGAGTTGCGCCCGACGGGGACCGGGAGCCAGTCTCAGAGACGCCCTCGACAGCCCCCCACGAGAAGGCGATGGATTCCTCGGGAGAAACGGTGCCAGGATGTTCATCGTGGAGACGCAGGAGTCAGACACGGAGGCCGCAGCAAGCAGCCGGGCCCTGGCCGGAGACCGCTTGGCGGAGCGTTTCGTCTGTGTGCGGCCTCCGGGCTGGGAGTCTCTGCACGAGGGACCTGTGCCAATGACCGTTCCCGCCTTTGAACCTCCTTTCCAGAGCTTTCCCGGGGCTCAGACCCACTCTCTGCTGGCACTCCCCTGCGGACCGCAGCACCGGCCCGGCCCTGCGTGCCTGCAGCCTGCAGCCAAGGGCTGGCCGGGGCGAGGGCGGCGCCCGCAAGCCTAGTAGAAGCAGAATTAGTCTTTGCGTGTTAGGGAGCAGATTAATAATCACATCTTTTCAAAGGGAGTCAAAAGGAGCACTGGAGACCCACGTCGTCCAACAGATGAACCAGCTCTAATCCCAACGGGGTGGGGGGTGGGGGTGGGGGCGGGGGCGGGCGGGCGCTGTGGGGCGGTTGGGGCCGTGGCCAGTGCCATCCCGCCTGGCCCTCACTCCGACGAGCCCCGGGTGAGGGAGACGGAGAGCGGAGAGCGCAGGCCAGTCTTTGCTTTGAGGCGGGGGCCAGGCAGCCGGTTTCTCTTTAGACCCCGGAGACCTTCCGCCAGGACTGGATGGACCCTTTCGTGAAACTCACAGCCGCGAGACAGAATCTACCCCCCGCCGAGACAGGGGCCGAGTCCTGGGCAGTTGGGAGGAAGTGGACCACGTTGATTTCTCAGCCGGGCAAGGGAATGGGGTGCTCGCCCTTCCCTGCACCCAGCGTGTGGGGGCTGGCTGGCCCCCCGCAGTGTCGAGAGCTGGCTGACTCTCGGGGAGGCAGGGAAGGGAGGCGGAGAAGCTGGCTGGGGGGTTGGGGGAGGGGGATTCTCGCTCACACGGCGGCCTCTCTTCTCTGTAATCCGGGTAGGGTTTTCTCCTTCCCTTCATTCCGCTGCTCCAAGGAGGGAAAGTAAAGGCGGGAAAAGGCGCTCTCGAGGCGTTCCCTCCAGGCCACACTCCCTGCCCGCCCGGGCCCAGCCGTGGAGCTGCCTCGGGCCTCCTGGGGGTTCAGTCTGAGGCCGCCCGCCTCCTCTCTGCAAAGGGGATGAGGCCTGGTGTGGCGCCAGCCCTGGCGGGGCAGGCCGTGGGCAACACAGCCTCGGGGCCCCTCGCCGGCCAGTCGTGGCTGTCCAGTCCGGCCTGTTCGGTGCCTCCAGAGCAGAGACTTCCCGAGCCGGTGGCACTGGCGCCTGCAGCTCAGCACCCGCCCATCTCGCGTCACACGGTCTCCTCGCCGCAGCCTCCCCGCACCAGAGCCAGGCCGCGTGCCGGGCGCCTCGACGGCATCGGGATTTCATTTGCAGAGGACCAAGTTCCGTCTTCCCCACGCCCCTGCAGTGAGGGGTGGTTCCGGCCCAGGAGCTGCCCCCAGCACGCCGAGCCCGGGCCCACCTGGACACCTCAAGGGCCTATTTTGTCCGTTAGACAATGAGCAAACCCTGAACTACATTAAAAATCTCACAGACCACTTAGAAAACAAGCAACACTACAGCCAGCATCCTACGGTTAAGGAGGAAAGAACGTTCCGGAAACCTCCCGAGTGTTTCTACTGCTTGCTGGGGTCACAGGCCTGGGGGTTCCTGCATTCCCCAGCCCCCTTCCCTCTGCGGGGCGAGACAGGGTGAGGCCCCACCCCCGGGCCACCTGGCGGGTCCCCTCCTGAGAGCGGGCTCAAGGCCACGGGCCCTCAGTCCTGCAGAGTGGACGCAGCTGCTTCCCTGGGAGTCTGTCGGGGGCAGGGACATGCGTGTCTATCAAAACCCCACCCCGTCCACCCCCGCCATTCCTGCGTGACCACTGCGTGACCCCTTTCCGGAACCTTTTAGCACCTTCCACGGGGTCAGCAGGGAGGGCCACGGCCGGCGCCCCCCTGTCCTCAGGCGATGTTTCGGTCAGGTGGGGCTGACCCACGGCACAGGCCCTGGGCCACAGGTTCAAGCCACAGGGATTTTGGGGAGACTCTCCCCGGTCTGCTCTGGGACCCACAAGGGGCTGCCAGTCAAGCATTTCCCATGTGAGGGGTCACCAACGTGGCCAGAATCACACTTGAGCAAAGCGGGCGCCACCCGGGATCCAGAAGGTGGACGGCGCCCCCGTGTGGCGCAAGTGTGAACAGCAGGACATGTCCAGGGAGAACATCCCTGCCGGGGCAGGTCCCGGGGTACCAGGGGGCCCGCCCATCCCACCAAACCCACCAGGAAGAGCCAGGCCCTCTGCCCCTCCCGGCAGCCCCTGGCCAGGCCGCTGCCTCTGAGTTTCTGAGACTCTCTCTGTCCCCATTCCTGACCCCAAGTCACCCACCCACTTTTCACCCGAGGGAAACTAACTGCAAAGGCAGACAGGGGTGCAGCTCGCGCAGTCTCTGAGTCACGGGCACATCACTGGCAGCTGGAGGGAGCCAAGCGCGACACGAAGTCCCAAGTCACCCGCACACGGAGGGACGTACATGAGAGGTGGACACAGCGGGGACTGGGCGGCGGTGAAAGGGACCAAAATCACCAAGAACTGAAGCCGCCGGGCGCCCTGGGGGCTCGGGGCCGGGTGGGCGGGTGGCTTGTGCCCCTCCCCCCTTTGGTTAGGCCACATGCTACTAACAAGTCTCAGCACAGAGGGAAGGTCCAGAGCGGGGGGGGGGGGGCGTGGAGCGCGAGGAGGAGGGGGAAGCAGGGGGGCGCGACAGAGCCACAGAGATGAGAGGTGACACTTCCTTTATATCTCAAAGGCGGGGGCGCTCGCAGCCGCTCAGAACTTGGCTTGGCTCGGGCATCTGCGGGACAGCTTGGACCTGCGGGGACACAGGGGGCGCGTCAAAGGCCTCGCGTGGGGACCCTCCCCTGGGGTCCCCCAGCCTGGCACCAGCCCCTCAAGATGTCCGTGGCCAGACCTGGACACGCCTCAGGGGACTCTCACGAGGGTCTCCCCGTCCCCCCTCTCCCACGCCCCGCGGCCCCGTTCTAGCCCCCGTACAGGCGGGAGATGGACAGGGAACAAGCGCGACCAGAATCCCAGGAGCCGCTGGGACACGGTGCGCGCCCCGTGGCCACCGCCCCAAGCCTGTTCCCGGGCCGCGCCCCCTCCCCCAGTGGAGCACCCACCGGATGGTGCCGGCCAGGAGGGGGTTGAAGGCATATAACCAGTCGTTCATGTCTTTGTCGTTGAGCGCCTGCAGGAGGACCCCTCGGTGCTTCGTGCACACGGCAAAGGTGTTGGGCGCCTGCAAGCGTGCAGGGGCGGCAGCGTCACAGGGGGGTCCAGGCCCAGGCACCGTGCACCAGGGTGCTGGGGCCTGAGAGACAGCACGGAGGGGAGGGGAGGGGAGGGGAGGGAGGGCGAGAGCAGCTGTCCCTGTTCCACCCCCGGCACCACGTGGCACTCGTGGGTGTGCCGCCAGCCCTACGTGCTGATCCCCGCCCCCCCCGGGGGCTGGGCTGGCGTGTGAGAGCTCCGGTATCACCCCAGAACTCCCGGCAGCGACCCCCAAAGGCTGGGGGCAGCCCTTGAGCGCTGCCTGGCCTGGCCCCAAAGTCAAAATAGGAGAAAAAAAACAGAAGGAGGAGGCGAAGGAGGAGGAGAAGAAAGAAGAGGGAGAAGGGAGAGGGGGCGGGAGGGGGGTGGGAGAGGAAGAGGAGGAGGAGAGAAAGAACCGCCCCGAGCCCAGCGGGGGGCGGCACTCACCCTGGTGGGGGCCTGCGGGTCCTCGCTGAACTCCACCTGCGCCGTGGACAAGTTGATGATGCCGCGCTCCACCGGGTCCTTGTCGCTGTTGTACATGAGCACGTAGGGCCGGCGGACCACCACAAAGTGCTTGGTCCAGCTGCTGGACAGGGGCTCCCTGAAGTTCAGGTAGCCCTTCTTGGAGACCACGGAGCTGGGGGGAGAGCGAGAGAGCGAGAGGCCGGCGGCTCAGAGGGAGAGCGAGTGCGAAACCAGACGCCCGCCCGGCTCTCCCATCAGACGGAGGCCCGGACCCCCGCCAGGGCCGCGGGAGGGCCCCTAAGTGACCCGTCGGAACCCCCTCGCCGGTCAGGCGGCTCCACAGTGACCCATCAGAACCCCCTCGCCGGTCAGGCGGCCCCGCAGTGACCCATCGGAACCCCCTTGCCGGTCAGGTGGCCCTGCAGTGACCTGTAGGTACCCCCTCACTGGTCAAGGACGACTTGGCAGATGCTCAAGAGCCTGGCTTGGTTGCATCGCTCGGGAAGCCGTGCCCACAGGAGGCCCGGGGGGGCCATCTGCTCAGAGACGGCGGAGGCAGGAAAGTCTTTCTCGGCCTGGGCCCCGCGTCGCCGGCCCGCAGTACTCACCCTGGTCTGATTTCTTCAATATCCGGAACGAGGTTGAGGAATTCATTTTTTCCTGCTCTGGCCAAAAACGGTGTTTCCAGGGCCGGGACAATCTGGAACTGCTCATAGTCGGGGCCGGGGCTGGAGGCCCGGGAGCTGGCCTCGGGGGTCCTTGCCGGGCGGGAAGGAGCCTCCGTTAGACCCCAGAGATCTCCGACAGTGAGCCCCCCTCCTGGGACCCCCCCGCGCAGCCTACAGCACCCCCTCACCCGCCACCCGTGAGCAGGACCCATCTAAGAAATTCCAGAAACCGGAAAACTGAGAGGACGCGGCAGGGGGCGCCCGCGGGCTGGGGGGATCGGCCGGGCGCGCCCTATGCTCGGGGCTGGTTTACTGACTTATGGGCGTGGGCAGGGCCACACCCAGCGGTGCTCAGGATGGACTTCTGGCTCTGTGCTCAGGCTTGGGGGCCGGAGAGGGGTGCAGGATGGGGCCCAGAAGGGCTGCACGCCAGGCGCACGCCCCACCCACTGGACCCCACCCCTGCCCCAACATGCTTCCCCCAAGCGGGTCTGCAGATTCCCCAGGGTCTGGCTCCCCGAGTCTGTGGTGGGGGGCAGTGGGCAGTGTGGGAGGGACAGAGGAGGGTTGAGGCTGGTGCAGTGGTCAGCGCCGTGATGTCCTGTCTGGGCTGCTGTCACACGTGTTCCGACACTGCCCCCGGGGACGGGGACACCCACGGGGACAGCCCCGTTTTCTCAGGCCTCCCTGGAGGCCGCGGACTCACTTCTGGTCCAGAGAGTTGCTGCGCGAGTCCAGCAGAGACGGGCAGGTGGAGGACGGCGTCAGGGTGGCGCTGCTGAGGCTGGACACAGAGGCGGCCCGGCCCAGCGGGGAGATGTCGGACAGCTGGGGGGGACAGGGGGAGGGGGACAGTGCTGAGAGGGCAGCCGCCCTCTGAACCGCCCCGTGGCGGCCCCCGGGCACTATTCTAAGGACAGGGCAGAGGCCTGGGGCCCCAGGGGTGGCGAGGTGATGACCACCAGTCAGAGACCATCACTGGGACCACGGGGCCTGCGCCAGAAACAGCCCCGGCAAAGACCCCCGAGGGGGCGGAGGCCCTAGTTCCGCGCCCAGAACTACCAAAACAAAGACCCCCCCAGGCCCCCAGAATAGCAGAAAGGACTTTGGATTATCTGAGAAGTTGCAGAAAAGGTCCAGGGCCCAGACCGGGGTGAGTGGCCGTTCTCTGGGGCATTGGCCACGGTAGAAGGGGGAACACTGCATCAAGAGCCCCAGGACTCGGGGGGCGGCAGGGGCGTGCCCAGCGGTCGCAGCCAGTGCTGGGACAGGAGTCGGGTCACGAGCACGCAAGGAAGCGCCTCAGGCCTCTGACTGGCCCCTGGTCAGTGACACACAGTGACACAGTGACCCAAAGGGCGTTTTCCTCCAGAGACCCAGGTTAGAGCCGACAGCGGCCCCTCTGGGAGACAGAGCCCCAGCTCCAGCACGCCGGGTTCCGGCTCTGCTCTGGCTCTGGCTCGGGTTCTGGCTCTGGCACTGGCTCAGGTTCTGGCTCGGGTTCTGGCTCTGGCTCGGGTTCTGGCTCTGCTCTGGCTCAGGTTCTGGCTCGGGTTCTGGCTCTGGCTTGGGTTCTGGCTCTGGCTCTGCTCTGGCTCAGGTTTGGGTTCTGGCTGTGGTTCCGGCTCGGGTTCCGGCTCACCTTACAGTCGCTGGTGCTGTCGTGCACCTGGCTGAGCTCCCGGTTGAACGAGTGCGTGAGGAGCTGCAGGCACTGCGGGAGGAAGCGGGAAGGGGCCGCATGAGGCGGGCGGGGGCCGGGCGGGCCTCAGGAGACCTTCGGGCTGAGCAGACCCGGGCCAGGCCCCGAGGTGCCAGCGAGAGCCCTCGCCCCACGCCCCCTCCCACCCTGCGCCCACAGAGCCCACCGGAAGCACATTCAACCCCCTCTGTCCTCAGCCACTGCCTGCCGGGGCCCAGGACACGCCCTCGGTGACTGTCCCCTGGGCAGGCGCAGCGTGGCCAGACCTCAGCCTCGACCTCGACCTCCTCCTCCTCCTCCTCCTCCTCCTCCTCCTCCTCCTCCCCCTCCTCCTCCTCCTCCTCCTCTTTCTCCTCCTCCCCCTCCTCCTCCTCCCTGACACCATGACTCCTTTTCTGTGTCGGGGCCACCCCGGCAGTGCCCAGGGATCGCTCCTGCGGTGCTCGGGGGGCCACCCAGGACGCCAAGGATCAAGCCCAGGTGCCGCGTGCCAGGCAGACGCCCGCCCCCCGCCCCCCGCTGTGCTGTCGCCCTGGCCCGGGTGGCTGTTTCTTGTCTGGACTGTGACAGGCAAGAGCCTTTCCGTGTGGGGATCTTAGATCTCACGCAGCAGTGCTCGGCCTGGAGCCAGCCCAGGCTCAGGGTAAGGGGCGCGCGTGGCACGGGGGCTGGGGCTGGGCCCCGGGCCTGGGCCCCCCACGCAAGCCCGTGCGCCTGCCCCGGGAACCGTCGCCCCAGTTCCCAGAGTTCTTTCTGTCGCTGTCTCCTCCTCGCCACAAGCCATCGCTTCTGCTGCTCCTCAGGCGCTTATTCGCTTCTTCTGCTGGGGCGGCTCTTGCGGAGACTCAGGTGTGAGCGGGAGGGAGGGAAGCGTGTGCCGGGGGGCAACAGCGCTCCGGGGGGGAGCTGCTGGGGAGCACGGGGACCAGCAGGTGGACGCGCCCGAGCCTGCTCAGTGCTCAGGGCCCCTGGCCCCACCCTCACACTGGCCACACGGCCCTCTGGTCCCTTGTGCTGGGACATGGCGTCTAACACACACACACACACACACACACACACACACAGTCTCACACACGGTGGCCCTCAGTCGCACACACAGACAGTGCTCTTATACAGAGGCCCTCAGTTACACACACACACAGTGTCACATATGGGGGCACTCAGTTTTACCCTCACACACACACACACACACAGAGCTGAGGAGGCCCTCAGTGACAACACGGACACACAGTCACACACACACAGAGACTCAGACACACACACAGCTGAGGAGGCCCTCAGTGATAACAAACACACACACAGACTCAGACACACACATATACAGCTGAGGAGGCATCAGTGACACACAGACACACATATACAGACTCACACACACACAGACTCACACACACACACAGCTGAGGCCCTCAGTGGTAATGCAGTCACACACACAGACACACACACAGACACATATACACAGACTCACACACGCACAGACTGACACACACAGACTGACACACACACAGACTGACACACGCACAGACTCACACACACAGACTCACACACACAGACTGACACACACACACAGACTGACACAGACTCACACACGCACAGACTGACACACACACACAGACACACACAGACTGACACACGCAGACTGACACACACACAGACGGACACACACACAGACTGACACACACACAGACTCACACAGGCACAGACTGACACACGCACAGACTGACACACACAGACTGACACACACACAGACACACACAGACTCACACACACAGTCTCACACACACAGACTGACACATGCACAGGCTGACACACACAGACTCACACACACAGACTCACACACACAGACTGACACACGCACAGACACACACACAGACTGACACACACTCACACACAGACACACACACAGACTCACACAGGCACAGACTGACACACACACAGACACACACAGTCTCACACACACAGACTGACACACACAGACTGACACATGCACAGACTGACACACACACACACAGACACAGACACACACACACACACACACGCGCGCGCGCGCGCGCTCACCTTGGTGGCCAGCTCCTTCTCGCGGTCCACCAGGCTCTCGACGTCGGCCGAGTCGTAGCCGCTGCTGTCGCTGGGCGAGGCGGCGCTCTCGCAGGTGGCCGAGGAGATCTGGGAGGAGATGCTGGTGGACGCGCTCAGGGTCCCGCTGCTCAGGCTGGGGCTCAGCGGCTCGGCGCGGGCGGGCGCGCGCTCGCCCAGGCGCTCGCGCAGCAGCAGGAAGTGGCGCGTGCGCTCCACCTGCAAGGCCAGGGCGGGGCCTCAGTGGAGCCCGGGGCGGGGCGGGGCGGGGCGGGGCCTCCGGGTTGGGATGGGCGGGTCTCCCGGGGCGGGGTGGGGCCTCCCGGGGTGGAGCCCTGGGGAGGGGCGGGGCCTCCCGGGGCGGGATAGGTGGGGCCTCCCCGGGCGGGGTGGGGCGGGGCCTCCCAGGGCGCCGCCCACCTCGTGCAGCTGCTCCAGCTTCTCCAGCTCCCACTGGTGCTCCAGGATGAGGCTGTCCCCGCGCGGCCGCCAGCCCGCCAGGTTCTCCTCTCCCCGCACGTAGGCCACGGACGTGTCCAGCACCTTCCGGCGTCTCCTCTGCATGCCTGGACGGGGCGGGGGGCACCGGGCGGCTCGGACGAGTCCCCTCCCGTCAGGGGAGACCCCGGCCCGACCTCGCGTGGGAGTCTGTCCCGCAGGACCCTGCTCCCCCCGGACACACGGCCAGGGACTCGGGGGAGGGGACGGACCAACACACCACCACAGCTCGGCGGGCTCCCCCTGCGCCCACCTTTCGGGTGATTTCTCGGTGAGGAGTGGGTAGGAAGGGGTGCTGACCCCTGAGCCTGGCCCCGCCCCCGCGATCCTAGCCCCGCCCCCGAGCTCCTGGCCCCACCCCTGAGTTCCTGGCCCCGCCCCGCGAGCATGGCCCCATGGTGGGGGGGGCGCACCTCTGGCCCATGGCTATTTTACTTTTTTTTTTTTTTTTTTTTGCTTTTTGGGTCACACCCAGCGATGCTCAGGGGTTACTCCTGGCTTTGCACTCAGGAATTACTCCTGGCGGTGCTCAGGGGACCCTATGGGATGCCGAGGATCGAACCCGGGTCGGCCGCGTGCAAGGCAAACGCCTTACCCGCTGTGCTATCGCTCCGGCCATGGCTATTTTAAAATGAGAAATAAATTGAAATTAACTTTACAGATTCCTCAAGTAATTACCTGGAAACAATAATCAGCCGATATGGAATTTTAGATTCATAGTTAAAGTGGGATTTTTAAAATTTATTTTGGTTTGGGGCCTCCCTCCTGGCTCTACACTCAGGGATCACTCTTGGAGGGGCTCAGGGGACCATATGGGGTTCTGGGGATCGAACCTGGGTCAGCTGCACAAGGCAAGAATCCTCCCCGCTATACGATCTCCCTGGCCCTCAAAATGTTTTTTGTTTGTTTGTTTTGGGGTAACACCCACAGATGCTCAGGGGTTACTCCTGGCTCTGCACTCGGGAATCACTCCTGGAGGTGCTCAGGAGACCATACGGGGAGCAGGGGACCAAACCCAGGTTAGCAGTGTGCAAATCAAACGCTTTAAGGGCTGTACTATCATTCCGGCCCATTTTTCTTTCCCCCATCAAAAATGTACCTGCCCACTTTTCCATCCGTGCTTCTAAAATGACTCAAACTCATAGTCAGTAGATATTTTTCGGTTCACCTTCCAGTTTCAAAACCCAGAAATGCAAATATTTAAGGCCAACAAACAAGACGTCACAGCAGCTGGCCAGAGAGAGGCGGCAGAGGCCCCGGGGCCAGCTGAACACGCTCCCTCGTCTTCCCAGAGCCAGGAAGCCCGGCTTGTGTGGCCACTCGAGAGGGGCCACTGTCACACTCTCCGGGGCCAGAGTGGGGAAGACGGTCATGGAGTTGCCCAAGACGAACCAGGCTAACCCCCGGGCTTCCTCCCGCCTCGGGACACCCGGAGTTGCTCAGGAGCCTGGGGACGTCTATGGTGCAGGGACGGGCCCAGGGGTGGCGGCTGCAAGGCCAACACCGTGTTCCACTACTCCCCGCCTGACCCCCCGCCGGGAGACAGGTGGTTGGCGACAGTTTTTTTTTTTTTTTTGCTTTTTGGGTCACACCCAGCGATGCACAGGGGTTACTCCTGGCTCTTCACTCAGGAATTACCCCTGGCGGTGCTCAGGGGACCATATGGGACGCTGGGAATCGAACCCGGGTCGGTCGCATGCAAGGCAAACACCCTCCCCGCTACGCTATCACTCCAGCCCGGTTGGCAACAGTTTTATAACTGCTTTAGACCAACAACCAACCGTACTGGGGCTGCCGCCACCCTCTGGTCTGGGCGACGCCTGCGGGGTGGACCTGGCTTCCCACATTCTCCGTCCGCCCCGCGCGGGAGGGCCCCAGAATTCCTTCGCACACCTCAGGGTCCCCCCGCCCTAGCCCGCGCAGGCTCACCTGGACTTCCTGTGTCTGCCATTTTGCATAAACTGAGTTCATAAATCCCAGTGACTCGGTTGCTGCTCGAAGAGAAACAAACAACGGCCTCATCCCACACGGCACGAGCCCAGGCCCATCCCGCTCCCTCCCCGCACGATCCGCAGCCCGCCCCACGGCAAGCACAGCTTTCAGTGCCAATCTAAGGACAGACATTTCTTTTTTTGGTGGGGGTGGGGTCAGACGGTGGGGGGGGTTCTGGGCCACACGCTCCGGGGCGCTGGGTTACTCCTGGCTCTGTGCTCAGGAGCCACCCCCGATGCTGGTAAGGAGACTTGTGCAGTGCCAGGGACGGAACCAGGGTCAACCACAGGTGACCCAGTCCTGCCTTCTCTGGCCCAGACATTCTTCTTCTTCTTCTGGCTATTCCAGACAGTGCTCGGGGGCTACTCCTAGCACAGTGCTCAGGGGGACAGGAGGTGCCATGGATCAAAGCCTGTGCTCTGGCTCGCTGAGCGTCTTCCGGCTCCACCACAGACATCTCTGCACGGTCCCTGCTCCTCCCCGGCTCAGGAGCTGTGGCGGGCACTTGTTCCTAAGAGGAGTCTTTTTAATCTCAAAATATTTTTCTGGTTTGGGGGCCACACCCGCCGATGCTGAGGGCTGACTCCTGGCTCTGCGCTCAGGAATTAGTCCTGGCAGTTGCTTAGGGGACTATATGGGATGCTGGGGATCGAACCCGGGTTGACTGTTACAAGGCAAACGCCCTTGCTGCTGTGCTACTGCTCCGGCCTCTTATCTCAATCTTTCGAATATACTTTTTCCCTTCTCTTGCTAAGGCCACTGAGCTACAGTCTACCTGGGGGGAACAAAGGAAATGGGACAATAATCGAGGACCTTAGCCGAGGGCCAGACGCTGCACCTCCAACCCCTCTCCTGACGCCCGCCCATGGCTCAGGCAGCCGAGCCTGTGCCTCGGTGTCTGTGACAGCGGGACCCGGGGGCTGTCAGTGCCACGGCGGCCGGGGCCGGTGGGGGGGTGGGCCGGCCTCCTACAGAGCTCCCTGCCCGTCCCTCCAGCAGAGACCCCAGACCCACCGGCAACTCCTTTCCCTTCTTTAGGCTTTAAATGTGGGGGTGCGGCACCCCTGGTGGTGCTGAGGGCAACTCCCAGCTCTGGGCCTTGGGGTCACTTCTGGCAGTGCCGGGGGTCGGCTAGGTGCCTGGCGCGCGGCCCAGCCCCCGGGCCTGTCTCTGGCCCCCCCCAGCGCTTTCTCCAACCACCTTTCCTCTGTGGGCAAGGCTGAGTTTGGGGGCCACACCCAGCGGTGTTGGGGTCTTTCCCAGCCTCGTGCCTGGCTGGTCACTCTGGGCAGCGCCCAGGGGTCTGGATGGCCACATACAAGGCGAGCCCCCTGGCCCCGGGGGCCACGTCCTTGTCCCCTCCGAATCCTCACGGCCAGCCTCTGTGTCACCCAGCCCAGCTACTGGTCGCAGACCCAGGCCCAGGAGGGTGGAGGCCGCGGGCGGGCGGGCGGCACTGAGTCCGGCCCGGCCGTCAGGAGAACTTACGAGTCCGGGGACTTGGAGTAGCCGCTGCCGAAGAGGCCGCGCAGCGAGCGGGGCGGCGAGATCTTGGCGTCGCGGGAGTAGAACACCATGCACGCGTCCTTGGTGATGACGGCCGGCTGGGTGCAGTGGTCCAGCTAGGGCGGGGGTGGGGGGCGGTCAGCGCAGGCAGACTCGGCGCCCAGCACCCGGGGTGTGGGGGGCGGGCAAGGCTGGCGGCTGGGCCACACCAGGCGGCGCCCGGGGCTGCTCCTGGCGGAGCGCGGGGGACTAAGGACATTTACTTGTCCCAGATTAGTGGTGGCAACAGCAAATATCAGTCACGTGATATTTGCACGGTTCAAAACCCCTTTATAGGACCTTGCAAACGGCCCCGAGCCAGGCCCCAGGCCCCCACTCGGACGGGACGGGACTTGCGGCTCGGCCCTGCTCAGAGGCACTTGGGGGGCCACTCCGGCTCTCTGCTGGGGAGAGACCCCGGCCCTGCACTATTTCTCTGGCCCCGGAGTGCCAGTGCCCCCGTGAAACTGGTAACAGCATCTCCAGGCCGCCCCAACCACCTCCTACCCCAGCCACACAGCCGAGTGCTACTCTCAGCCAGTGCAGATAACAAGTAGGATCACTCTTCCCCCTGTTGCCAGGGGGAAACTGAGGCACGGAGTGATGGGACCACAGGCAGGAGGGGGCAGCGTCAGGGCCTCACACTCAGGCTGGTGCCGGCGGCTGAGATGCCGGCCCCCAAGCCCCCGGGGCCCGGCCGGGCAGCAGACGGGCGCCGAGAGCGCACTCCAGGCCGTGCAGGGAGCCCGCCGCAGCCCCGCGCACCCCTGGGCACGCCAGGCCCGGCCCGGGGGCGCCTCACCTCCAGGTAGGCCGACAGCGTCATGTAGATCTTCTCTCCGTAGGGCGTGACCCGGTTCAGGAGCAGCGAGTTGTGCAGGGAGCTGTCCCACACTGCCTCGAATCGGTAGAAGGTCCTGGGCCAGGGGGCAAAGGGGGCGTCACTGCAAGGACCAGGGCCAGGTGCTGCCCGGCGCCCGCCCACCGTCCACGCCAGACTCGGCGCCGGGGCTCTGAGCTCTGCTCCCTCCTCCCCCACCTGGAAGGGGCCGGCAGAGCCATTTCTCCTGGGCAGCTTCTGGGCTGCCAGAAACTGAGCCTGAGCTCAGCAGAGAGTCCGCTGTGTGCGGCCCCGAGGCTGGCGGAAGGGGCTGTGTGGGCAGGAACAGGCTGCCTGCGAGGGGAGGAGGTTACAGGGGGGCCCGTGCTGCATGGGTCAAGGCCTTGGGGTCAATCCCAAGAAAGAGACAGAGACAGAGACAGAGAGGGAGGGAGAGAGAGAGGGAGGGAGGAAGAAAGGAGGAAGGAAGGAAGGAAGGAAGGAAGGAAGGAAGGAAGGAAGGAAGGAAGGAAGGAAGGAAGGAAGGAGGGAGGGAGGGAGGGAGGGAGGGAGGGAGGGGAGGGAGGGAGGGAGAAGGGAGAAAGGAAGGAAGGAAGGAGGAAGGAAGGAAGGAAAGAACAAGGAAAACTATCTGCGTAGACCCGGAGGCCCGGAGGGAAGGGCAGGCGGAAGGCGCACAGGCACGGGCCGGTTGGAGGCGCCCGCCGAGCCGCCTCTCCCCACAGCGAGCCCAGCACGGCCCCCTGCAAGCCTGCTCTGGGCGGGGAGGCCGTGGCCACTCCAGCTGTCCTGGGCTGACTCCTAGAGTCTCTCCTGGCCAGGCCGGGCCCCCAGCCCGCAGCGGACGCCGCGCTGAGCTCTGGCGCCCTCGCACGCCCCGGGCCCGTGCCCGGTGCTGGTCTGACCCGTGGCGGCCCTCCTGGGGGATGTGGCACTTGTGGGACGTGTCTGCGGGGACGGGGCTCGCTGCCTCCACACGGAGCCCTGCCCGCGCCCTGCCCGCGCCCTGCCCGCGCCCGGCTCCTCCCGGCGGGGGATGCGGCTCTGGGGCCTCTCAGCCTTCACGAGAGACGCTCACGGCAAACTGGACCGAGAGAAAGAGCCTGTCCTGAGTGTCCCGCAGGGCGCAGGCAGCTTCTCAGACCCGCCGGGCCCCTCGGTGGCACGTTCTTTCGGGATAAGCACGAGAAGCAGTGATGCTCGCGTGGGGGCCTCACCGGGGGGTGCTCGGGGCGGACTCCTGGCTCTGCGCTCAGAGGGCATACTGGGTGCCGGGGATGGAGCCCGGGCTGGCCAGTGCGAGGCAAGCGCCCTGCCCACTGGGCCACCTCTCCGGCCCCCAACCGTGCTTTCGAGATGAGGGGCGGCAGGGGGACGAACAGGGGGCAGGGGGGTAAGCGGGGGGTCAGGGGGGCGAGCAGGGGGCACCAAGGTGAGCAGGAGGGCAGGGGGGTGAGCAGGGGGGCAGGGGGAGAGGGGGGCGAGCGGGGGGGCAGGGGCGAGGGGGGCAGTGAGCTCCCACCTGCTGGAGCTGTGCGAGGACTTCAGGTACTTGGCCGAGATGATGTTGAGGGACAGGATGGCGTCCACCGCGGCCTCGTCCACCTCAGGCTTGTTCCGGATCCGCCTGGGAGGGGGCGGGGGAGACCAGAGACTCAGGCCACGCGGAGCCAGCGCCGTGGAGGCCCTGGCGTGATGGCACCCCTCCGCGGCCTCCCTGTGCCCGCGCCCACCGGGCCCTCGGACCCTCAGCTTTGCTTCCTGGCACCCTCGCGGGGGAGGGCGCTGGCCTGCATGCAGCCGACCCGGGTTCGATCCCTGCCACCCAGTATGGCCCCTGCCAGTCAGGAGTGATCCCTGAGCACAGAGCCTGGAGCAAACCCTGAGCACTTCCGGGCGTGGCCCAGAAGCCAAAACACCAGCCCCCGAAACTGAGAGACCCTGAAGGTGATGCCCCTCACCTCACACAGCCTCAGACTCCTCACGGCCCTCGCCCCGCCTCTGGACTGTCTTTTAATTCTGGGGGGGGGTCATGCCTAGGGGGCTCAGGGACCCTTCCTGGCTCGGGGCGGGGACCCTTGCGGTACCCGAGACTCCAACGAGCCGCACACACGGCAGGTGCTTCAGCCCGGCCCGCACCACTTTCCCGGGGGAAAATTCTCCCTTCCTCCCTCTCCCTCTCCTCTCTCTCCCTCTCTCTCTCTCCTCTCTCTATCTCTATCTCTCTTTCTCTCTCTCTATCTCTATCTCTCTCTCTCCCTCCCTCTCCCTCCCTCTCTCTCCCTCTCCCTCTGTCCCTCTCTGTCCCTCTCTCTCTCCCTCCCTTTCTCCCTTCCCTCTCCCACTCTCTCCCTCTCCCTCTCTCTCTCTCCCTCTCCCTCTGTCCCTCTCTCTCCCTCCCTCTCTCTCTCCCTCTCTCTCCCTTTCTCTCTCCCTCTCTCTCCTCTCTCTCTCTCTCTCTCTCTCTCTCTCTCTCTCTCTCTCTCTCTCTCTCTCTCTCTCTCTCTCTCTCTCTTGTCACACCCAGAGGTGCTCGGGGCTGACTCCGGCCTGCACCGAGGAGTCCCCTTTGGTGGGGCCCTGGGGACCATACGGGGTGGCACGTCCCTGGTCCCCAGCTCCAGACACTGCTCTGGACACCTCCACCTGCCCCAGACCCTTTGCGTCTCCCTCGGCCCATCAGCCCGTCTGCCCTGGGGCCCTTCCCTGCCCAGGACGCGTGGCTCGTCCTCGTTCGCCCTCTGCTGGGGGAACAGCGACCTTGACCCCAGGGCTGGGGTCCCGGGGCGGGCCTCACCCCGGCCACAGGCTTTCCCTGGGTGTCTGGGCCACACAGGCGAGTGACAGGGACCGTCCACGCCCCGGCTGGCGGCCACGGCGGAGGCTGACCCAGGGGCCAGCGCCGGGAGCCGGGCCCCAGCCCCGGAGGCCGCGTTCTCGCTGGAACGGCCCCTCCCCCACGGCTCCCGAGCCGCTGAGCGGAGGGGCCGAGTCCCAGCCCAGCCCCGTCCCCGGACTCACCCACCACCAGCTCCCGCACGTCCTTCAGTGCAGCTCGCTGCCCTTCTCGTGCAGGATGGTCACTGTGACCCTCCGCTGGATGCCCTGGGGGGAGGGCGCGGTCAGGGAGCCGCCCGGCCACACTGGCACGGATTCCCTCTCCGCGGAAAGGAGCACCAGCTCTCTGCTGGGCCCGGGCTGTGGCACCAAGGCGGGGGGCCTGCCCTGTATCCCCGGGCTCCATCCCCGTATCCCAGGGGGCCCCCCAGGCCCTGCCAGGACTGATCCCTGAGTGCAGAGCCAGGATTAGGCCCCAGCACTGCAGGGTGTGACCCCCAGGCGCAGTTAAGAAAATAAAATCTATCACTTTGCATTCAGGACTTAAATTCCAGGGGCCCCACTGGGGGTGTCAGGCTCGCTCCTGCCCTGTGGCTCTTGGGGGCTGGCAGTGGGCCTTGGGGCGGGTAGAGCGTGACAGTGCGGGTCCTGGGGGTAGGGACGCATCGATTCCCAGCATCCCATATGGTCCCCTGAGCACCGTCACTCCTTCCTGAGTGCAGAGCCAGGAGGAGCCCCTGAGCATCGCTGGGGGTGACCCGAAAAGAAAAAAGGAAAGAAGAAAAAAAAGAAGAGGAGCTTCAGAGAAGACACTCCCGACCCTACCCCCCCGGGAGCCCTCTAGGAACAGACTGACCTGGGTGACGCCCCTGGGGGCAGGTCGGAGAACCCCGTAAGGGCCGCCCGGGACAAAGGAAGGGCGCACAGGTGCCGCTGTGGCTGCATCTCCCTGGGAGACGCGGACTTTCGTGCTTCGTGTCCAATGCTGGAGTGTGCACAGGGCTGTCCCGCCCGTGGGGAAGCCCGGGCTCTCTCTGAGCACTTTACTCTTTACTCCTGAGCACTCCCACCCTCTCCCTCCCTCCCCTGCCTACAACCCTCCAAATAAAATCTATTTCACTCCAAAAAAAAAAAAGAAAGAAACACCCAGTGCCCCCTTGAGAAGTCTACCCCACCTTTTATTATTTTCTTTTTGGGTCACACCCGGCGATGCTCAGGGGTTACTCCTGGCTCTGCACTCAGGAATTACCCCTGGCAGTGCTCAGGAGACCCTATGGGATGCTGGGAATCGAACCCAGTTAGCCGCGTGCAAGGCCAACGCCCTCCCCGCTGTGCCATCCCTCCAGCCCCCAAAAGTCTGCCCTTTTAAGCAAACAGGAAGTGCCCCCGCCCCGTGACACCCAGGTTACTAGAACCTGCTGGCACTTTCCAGCACCCCTGACAGAGAGTGTCCCCCACTTTGGGGAACGGAGCCCTAAAAGGGACCCCCCGGGCTGTCAGGCAGTGCAAGGAACAGTGTCCAGAGGTGCACCCCGGAAGTGATGGCCCGACCCTCCACCCGGCTGGCACAGAGAGTGGAGAAATGACCAAACTGACTCTGGTCCCAAAGTGGGCTAGTGTCCCACGGGCCGGCGTGTCGGACCTTCTGGCCGGAAGCACAGGCTCCGAGTACGAAATAACCCTCACACCCAGCACAGGTGCTGCACGAACCAGCAGCCGGGCAAGGCTCAGTAAGAATATGCCAGAAAGCCAGTGAGAGAGGGAGAGAGAGAGGGAGAGAGAGGGAGAGGGAGAGAGAGGGAGAGGGAGAGGGGAAGAGAGAGGGAGAGAAGAGAGAGAGGGGGATAGAGGAAGAGGGAGAGAGAGGGAGAGGGAGAGAGAGGGAGAGGGAGAGGGAGAGGGGAAGAGAGAGGGAGAGAAGAGAGGGAGGAAAGAGAGGGAGAGAGAGAGGGAGAGGGGAAGAGAGAGGGAGAGAAGAGAGAGAGGGAGAGGGATAGAGGAAGAGAGAGAGGGAGAGGGAGAGAGAGAGGGAGAGAGGGGGAGAGGGAGAAAGAGAGGGAGAGAGAAGAGAGAGGGAGAGAGAGAGGGAGAGAGAAGAGAGGGAGAGAGGAAGAGAGAGAGGGAGAGAAGAGGGAGAGGGAGAGAGATAGGGAGAGAGAGAGAGGGAGAGAGAGGGGGAGAGAGGGAGAGAGAGGGGGAGAGGGAGAGAGAGGGGGAGAGGGAGAGAGAGGGAGAGAAAGAGGAGAGGGAGAGGGAGAGAGGAAGAGAGAGAGGGAGAGAGAAGAGAGGGAGAGGGAGAGAGGAAGAGAGAGAGGGAGAGGATAGAGAGGGAGAGGGAGAGAGAGTGGGGGAGAGGGAGAGAGAGAGGGAGAGAGAGGGAGAGAGGAAGAGAGAGAGTGAGAGAGAGAAAGGAGGAGAGAGAGAAGAGGAGAGAGAGAGGGGGAGAGAGGAGGGGAGGGGAGGAGAGAGGAGGAGAGAGAGAGGGGGAGGAGGAGAGAGGCTTTCCAAGCAACTGCGGGCTCACCTGTGTCTGAAGGGTTTGAGGAAGAGACACTGAAAACACAAACACTCCCCAAGGGGGGGACAGGTGCTCCCCTCCCCCGCCCAGCCCCAGCGCCCGGTGAGCAGCCAGGAGGCCCCGCAGTACCTGGTGCAGCAGGAAGGTGCCCTGGCACGGCAGGCCCGCCGTGTGGTCGACCACGGCCGGGATGTACCTGTGAGGGACACGAGGGTCAGGCCGGGTCAGGGGAACGGACAGACAGACGGACAGACGGGTGCTCAGCCGAGAGGCGCCACCGCCGCCGCACTCCTGGCTGTGCAGTGACCGCGGCACCCAGCACTCGGGCCCTGGGCGTGACCCCAGAGTCACTGGCACTCGGTCAAGCTGCCGTGTGCGCCGGCACCCCTGGGGCTCGGCTGCCCTGCTGACGGCCGCGACAAACGTCCCTCACGTCCCAGTGCAGTTCCGCCTCCCCGAGACAGTGCGTCCAGGCTGGGAAGCAGGGCCGGGGAGACGCTCCGGCCAGGAGTAAGCCGGGCACCGCCAAGCAGAGCCGGGGGCGGCTGTGCCCACGGCGGCCCCGAGCGTCCGCCGCCCCGCAGCTTACAGAAACCCCGATTCCTCCAGCCGTGTCAGTGCTCAGACGGAGCAGCGGCTGGCGCCGTCCCTGGGGAGGCCTGGACGGGGGCAGTGAGCACTGTGGGCTGGCCGGTTCCGGGAGCCACGGGGGCTGGACGGTGAGTGGCGCCCACACCCGCGGGCCTGCAGACGGCCTGGGGCAGGGACAGTGGCCCCGGGGACATCTGACGGGGAGAGAGAGCGGCAGACAGGACACGGCCTGCCCCGCCCCGCTCCAGGGCCAGAGTGATCAGTTCTCACAGTGAGTCTAAGGATAACCCTCAGTTCTGCCAGGGAAGCACCACAAGGCAAGGGCTGGAGCGACGGCACAGCGGGAGGGCGTTTGCCTCGCACGAAGCCGACCCGGTTCGATTCCTCCGTCCCCCTCGGAGAGCCCGGCAAGCTACCGAGAGTACCCCGCCTGCACGGCAGAGCCTGGCAAGCTCCCCGTGGCGTATTCGATATGCCAGAAACAGCAACAACAAGTCTCACAGTGGAGACGTTACTGGCGCCTGCTCGAGCAAATCGAGGAGCAACGGGACGACAGTGACAGGGACAAGGTAGGCAGGATGCAGGTCGCATGGCCGGCTAGAGCTTTCTGGCCAACATCTGAGTCAGAGAACAGTACCGAGGCCCCCAAACTCCCAGCGAGTGAGAGCGGGAACGCGCCCTGCCTGGGGCTCCCGAGCAGGGGCGAGACGGGCGCCGCGGCCGGGCCGGACTTACTCTCCCGTGGGCTCCAGCTCGCTGATCTCGAACCACACCAGGAGGTCATACTTGCTCGTGCTCTGGCCCAGGCTGGTCTTGCTCACGGTGTTCAGCTTGGTGGCTGGAACTTGAGGGAAAGTCAGAGAACGTGACGACCTGCTCGAGTCTGCTCGGCGCACGGTGCTCGCGCAGGGGCCTCACGGACCCCCGCGGCGAAGGCGGCCTCACCGACACCACGGCAGGGCCGCGGAGCTCAGAGAACAGGGCAGACACGACCAGGTGGGGGCACAGGCTGCGGTGCTCGGGGTGGACTCCTGGCTCTGTGCTCGGGATCGGGGGCCGGTGGGGTGCCGGGGTCGGCCCCAGGCCGGCGGGGGCGTGGCGAGCGCCCGCCTCTCTGCACTATGGCTGCGCCCCTGATGAAGAGACACTGAGCCCAACCGACGGGACACACTGGGGCTGCCAAGGGCCGTGGGCTATGCACGGCGACACGAGACCCTGAGAGAAATGTGGCGGCAGGCACCAGAGAAGGTTCCGGAAAGAGCCGGGGAGCACGCGGAGGCCCGTGATTTGGTTGGGGATGCTCTGAGACGGCGACCTCCCTGGGTCAGTCTCAGTGACACAGAGGACACAGGGGCACTGGTCTCCCTCGGAAACTCATGGGACCCACTCAGGCATCCCAGGCCGCTTAATGATCATTCCGGCGGGGGTGGGGGCTCCCAAGCAGTGCTCCTGGGCGGGGGCCACCAGCCACTGCAGCGCTACTGCCGGACCAGTGGTGTCGGGGACAGCAGGTCCCCGAGCCGTGTCTGAAAGCACGGGCGCTGGGATCCAACCCCAGGCCGGCAGGGGCCAGAAGGAACCCCAGCCCCGGCCTGCCTGGGATCCCCCTGGCCACAGCCCCTCGCACACAGCCGCTGTCACCCACTCACACACCCTCACACAGCCGCTGTCACCCACTCACACCCTCACACACAGCCGCTGTCACCCACTCACACACCCTCACACACAGCCGCTGTCACCCACTCACACACCCTCACACAGCCGCTGCCACCCACTCACACCCTCACACACAGCCGCTGTCACCCACTCACACACCCTCACACACAGCCGCTGTCACCCACTCACACACCCTCACACACAGCCGCTGTCACCCACTCACACACCCTCACACACAGCCGCTGTCACCCACTCACACCCTCACACACAGCCGCTGTCACCCACTCACACACCCACACACACAGCCGCTGTCACCCACTCACACACCCTCACACACAGCCGCTGTCACCCACTCACACACCCTCACACACAGCCGCTGTCACCCACTCACACCCTCACACACAGCCGCTGTCACCCACTCACACCCTCACACACAGCCGCTGTCACCCACTCACACACCCTCACACACAGCCGCTGCCACCCACTCACACCCTCACACACAGCCGCTGTCACCCACTCACACACCCTCACACACAGCCGCTGTCACCCACTCACACACCCTCACACACAGCCGCTGTCACCCACTCACACACCCTCACACACAGCCGCTGTCACCCACTCACACCCTCACACACAGCCGCTGTCACCCACTCACACACCCACACACACAGCCGCTGTCACCCACTCACACACCCTCACACACAGCCGCTGTCACCCACTCACACCCTCACACACAGCCGCTGTCACCCACTCACACACCCTCACACACAGCCGCTGTCACCCACTCACACCCTCACACACAGCCACTCTGTCACCCGTTCCCGCTTCACCCAGTTGTGGCGCTAGTCAGGGAAGCGGGTCCTGTTTCTCTCGCCGGAGGAGTCAGAGGGCGCGTGACCCCCGGGCGCCCGGGCCAACCTCTCCCTCGCCAGGAGCGCCGGTACCCGGGTCGGGGCCTCTCGGCACACAGGACTGTGGCCACAAGCCCCGTGGTGGCTGCACGGCCCCGGCAGCGCCATCTCAACGGCTCACCCCCTGCAAGCAGACCCCTCTGCTCTGGCAGCAGGAGAAAGGTGCGTGAGGGGCCGGAGGGAGGGCACAGCGGGTGAGCGCTTGCCTTGCACGCGCTGACCCGGGTTCGATGCCTGGTATCCCATTATGGTCCCCTGAATCCCTCCAAGAGTTCAGGTCCCTGAGCACAGAGCCAGGAGTAACCTCCGGCCACACGCAGATGGGGGGGGAGAAATCAAGCCAACCCCCGCCTCAGGATCTGGTGGAGGGGCGAGGAGCACGGGGTGGCGGCTGAGCACAGGGTGTGGGCTGAGAGAGCCCGGAGGGAAAGGAGGAGACGGGACGGAAATGAGGGAACGCAAACAGGACAACTGTGCAGGGGAGCTCGTGCACAGAGGAAATGCCCCCCACGGACAGCCGCCAGGAGCCCTGGGTGGAGATGCAGGAAGAGGAGACCCTCAAACTCTGCCAGAGGCCCACCAGAGAACTTAGGGGGGCCTGTAGCTAACTTTAAAAAAAATTGGGGCCCCAGCATTCTGGTTCCTGCTGGACTGGGAATACACACAGTTCCGGAAGCTGGGCTGGACTCTGACAGACTCACAGGGAGAGCACTGTGGGAGGAGTGTGTCTATGGCCCCACAGGGAGAGCACTGTGGGAAGAGTGTGGCTAAGCTCACCTGGCTTGGAGAGAGGCATGGGCGGCGGGAAGAACCGTCGGCATGGCTGCGGGGGGCTGCAAAGGAAATGGGCAGGATTGAACAGAGCCCGGCGAGGGGGCCAGGGAGCCAGCGCAGGGCGTAGGGTCGGCCTGCATCCCGCTGACCCGGTTTGAACCCCTGCCACCACCCAAGGTCCCCTAAGCCAGGCCAGGGGTCACGCAGCCTCTGCCTCGGGGCCACACCGGGCTCGGCGCCCAAGGAATCCCCCTGCGGTGCTCGGCGGGCCAGGCGGGGGCTCCCACGTGCCAAGGCGAGAGCGGTCTCCGGGCCGCAGGGCCCTTCAGGAGGGGGTGTCTGTGACTGTCGGGGAGCAGACACAGTCCCAGGAGAGCCGGGGCGAGACACTTAGAAGGGCCCCTGAGACCCTGACAGAGGAAGTGAACTCTGCCCACAGCACCCGGCCCACCCCCGGCCCGGCCCACCCCCGCCCTCCCGCTCTGAGCTCTGCGCTGCGGCCCCACCTTCCTTTCCAGAAAGGTCCCGTCTCACGGCCACCGCCAGCCCTGACCTGCTCTCAGGCCCGTCAGGAGCCTCGGAGCAAAGGGGCCGTGTCTAGGCGGGGTCGGGCGCTGGGGGGTCTCCTCCCTTCACACCTGCAGCGGGCGCGTCCGCCGCGGCCGGGCTCACCTGTTAAGCTCCTGGCCTTGCAGGTGGGGCGGGGGCTGCTGGTAGTGGCCGAAGACTTCGAAGACGATGGGCTTGGTCTTGATGTACTCCACGAACGACTCGGTGACCTCCACCGCAATCTGAGGGAGCAAAGGCCCGGGGGTCAGGGAGGGGCCGTGGGAGAAAGGCCCCGAGCTGGGCCCCGGGGTCTTCCAGCCTCTCCCCTGCGGGGTCCCCTGCAGGGGTGAGCGCCTGCCCTAACTCCCACAGATGTTTTGAACTTCCTGCCCGCACAGCAGCCAGCCAACACAGATCTCTCTCTCTCTCTCTCTCACACACACACACACACACACACACACACACACACACACACACACACACTCTCTCTCTCTCTCTCTCTCTCTCTCTCTCCCTCTCTCTCTCACACACACACACACACACACACACTCTCTCTCTCTCTCTCTCTCTCTCTCTCTCTACATCAGAAAGAAAACTTCCATGTTTTCTTGCTCCACTCTCAGAGCCGTTCTTCCCTACACAAATGTGCGGATCTTTCTAGCAAGGAGAGTAAAAACATCTTGTTCATTCAAAATAACGGAAAATTGGGGCTGGAGCAATAGCACAGAGGGTAGGGCGTTTGTCTTGCACGCGGCTGACCCGGGTTCGATTCCCAGCATCCCATATGGTCCCCGAGCACTGCCAGGAGTGATTCCTGAGTGCAGAGCCAGGAGTAACCCCTGTGCAGAGCCAGGTGTGACCCAAAAAGCAAACAACAACAACAACAACAACAACAAAACCCGGAAAATTTTACCGCAGACCAGCCCCGGTTCTACCGGGGAGGGGACACCGTGATTCAGGGGGTCGGCTCAGCCCTCTGGCCACCCCCTACTGTCTGTCCTCCCTGAGAAGCGCCTAGTCTGCGGCTCTGATGAACAGCTTCCTCCCCCCCCCCCCCCGCGAAGGGGCCCAGAGGGAGCCCACTCGCTCACAGCGGCACGGGACCGCCGTCCCGAGGCAGCCCGGCCACTCTGGCCCGGCACTTACGTTCTGCACGTGGTAAAAGCCCAGGGGACTTCCTCTGCCGTTGTTTTTCAGGGGCTCCGTGGAGAAGGCTTCGTCGTGGCGGTGCAAAAAGCTGAGTAAGAGAAAGAACAAGAACAGGGATCTTCACCTTCCCACGGCTGCGTCAGGGGCGGTGTCCCGGGACTACGGGACTACGGAAGGGCGCCCCCACCCAATCGGCATCACAGGCCAAACTTCACGGGCCCTGGTCAGGAGCACTGGCCCGCCCTGGTCGGGAGCGCTGTCCCTGGTTGGGAACACTGTCCCTGGTCAGGAGCATGGCCCTTGGTTGGGAGCACTGTCCCTGGTCAGGAGCATGGCCCCTGGTCGGGAGCACTGGCCCCTGGTTGGGAGCACGGGCCCTGGTTGGGAACACTGTCCCTGGTTGGGAGTATGGCCCTCTGTTGGGAGCCCTAGCCCCTGGTCGGGAGCACTGGCCCCTGGTCGGGAGCACTGGCCCCTGGTCGGGAGCACTATCCCTGGTCGGGAGCACTATCCCTGGTCGGGAGCACTGGTCCCTGGTTGGGAGCACAGGCCCTGGTTGGGAGCACTGTCCCTGGTTGGGAGTATGGCCCTCTGTTGGGAGCCCTAGCCCCTGGTCGGGAGCATGGCCCCTGGTCGGGAGCACTGGCCCCTGGTCGGGAGCACTATCCCTGGTCGGGAGCACTATCCCTGGTCGGGAGCACTGTCCCTGGTCGGGGGCACTGGCCCCTGGTTGGGAGCACGGGCCCCTGGTTGGGAGCACTATCCCTGGTCGGGAGCACTGGCCCCTGGTTGGGAGCACTAGCCCTGGTCGAGAGCACGGCCCTGGTCGGGAGCACTGTCCCCATCGGCGGGACTCGGCTCTCTGCATTTACACGGCAGCGTGCTGTCTGTGCAGTCCTGGTTCCTGCGGAGGGTTCTTGGGTTCGGTTTTGTTTGTAACTGAACCCGGACCGGTTAGGGAAGTACTACAGGGCCACAGACTCGGGCCCGGCCGAGCAGGGTCACTACTGGGGGCAGGCTTGCTCTGGAGTCGCTCTGAAGCCAGGCAGACACGAAAGTGGCCAAACGTCACCTCCCCCTGGGAGCCCCCTCACTCGCCCAGAGCCCTTAGTTCGCACACTCTCGGCCCTGTCTTCCTTCCACAGTGTGACCGCGCCACTCGCAACAACGACGCACTCTGTGAGGAACACAGAACTCGGGTACTGGGCTGGGACAGTCTCGGGGGCGAGGTGCGGGCGGTGCTTCCCGCTGGCCCAGGTTCGAGTCCCCAGCACGATGCGTGGTTCCCCGAGCACTGTCAGGGTCGCTCTTAAGAGCAAGGCCAGGAGGAGCCCCCGAACATGGCTGGGCGTGGCCCCAAGACCAAAAGGAGAGAGAAAAGGAAAAGCAGTAGAAGAGGCCAGGGAGACAGCGGCAGGGAGGGCCTGAGCCTTGGGTGCGGCCAGCCCGGTGGGTCCCCAGCGCCAGGAGTGGCCCGAGCACAGAGCCTGGAGCAAACCCTGAGCACTGCCAGAAGAGCCTCTCCCCCTCCCCCCCAAGAAAATAGGGAAAAGAGAAGAGAACTGTTGTCTATTCTCCTGACGCCTGCGTGCAGCTGGCTGGGCCGGGCCGGGGCTGCAGACGGGCTGGGCACAGCGGCACAGCTCCGGCCGCGCGTCCATTGGTCCGAGAGGAAAAGCAGCAGAAGGGCCGGAGGGACAGTGCCTGGCACACGGCCGACCCCGGTTTGACCCCCAGCTGCCCATACGGCCCCCGGACACCTCCAGGAGTGCTCCCCGAGCACCTCCAGGCGTGGACCAAGAACAACAATAGAAAGGGGAGAGTCCCCGTCCCCCAGGGACCCCGGGGTCAGGCCCACAAACTGCCCCAGGGGCTCCTTCAGGGCCAGGGTCCAGAGACACAACAGACTCTCCAAGCCGGGCAGCTCGCCGCCGAGACTCTCCAGACCCCGACTAGGTGAAAGCTTAGGATTCCTGGAGGCAACTTATGCTGCTCACAGCAAGCGTACAAGAGAGAGCGTGGGGGACTGTCTGCCACAGGGGCAGGGGGTGGGGGTACTGGGACCTTGGTGGTGGGAGACGGCCACTGGCGGAGGGGTGGGTGTTCGAGCATTTTATGACTGAAACGCAAGCAGGAAAGCTCTGTAACTGCGTCTCACGGTGATTAATAATAATAATAATAATAATAATAAAATTAACGTTCTGCAAATGCTTTCTTAACAATGTATACTTAATGGATTTTATCAGGTCAAGTAAGCTTAGCTCAGTTGATATTTCACAGAGAGGTAGTTTTCTGGGAGATATTATTATTATTTTTTATTTATTTATTTTTGCTTTTTGGGTCACACCCAGCGATGCTCAGGGGTTACTCCTGGCTTTGCACTCAGGAATTACTCCTGGCAGTGCTTGGGGGACCATATGGGATGCTGGGAATCGAACCCAGGTCGGCCGCGTGCAAGGCAAACGCCCTACCCACTGTGCTATCGCTCCGGCCCCCGGGAGATATTATTTTTGTAAAATAATATTCTCAAGATAAATGTAACTATGCTGTTTTACTATAATCTTCACATATATTCCATTGAGAAGAATGTATCAAGAGTAGTACAGCAGATAGGAAGCTTGCCTTGCATGTGGCTCACCTACACTCAATCCCTGGCACCCCACTTGCTCTCCCAAATTGTCAGGGGTGATCCCTGAGCACACAGCCAGGAATCAACCCTGAGCACCACTGGTTGTTGGCCCCTAAACAATTTAAAGGATTTGTCAAGGCTTTTGTGAGTTACATTTTAGTTGCTTTTTTTCATGCTAAAGTATACATTTCCAAATATGGTTACTTTATTGTGAAAATATTGTGAAAATGAGCTATTTCAATTCTATAATACAGTTTTTGAATTGAAAAAAAATAAATAAAATTAATGTTCTGAATTAACAAAATAGCAACGTGGAGCTCATGCCCAATTCAATCAGCTGAATCAGGACTGAGAAAACAGCAGTGCTCCGACACTGGGAAAAAGGAGCGGCGAGTCACAAGCCACCCGACGGTGGACTCACTCCCGACAGGAGTGTCTGGACGTGCCCTGCCCCACGAAGGAAAAGGGACGGCAGAGAACGGACGCAGGACGGGGTCCGATTCCGTGTGTCCTGAGGAGACGCCCCCCCGTGCGCCCCCCGACCAGCCGCTGTGCGGGGGGCCGCGGGCACCACAGCCCGACCCCCTTCCTTCTCAGCTGCCCTCCCCAGCCTCACTCCTGGATGTGTGCTCCGGGCCCGCCGTGCCAGGCTGCCGGCCCTGCCCTCCCACAGCCGGGCCCTGCCACCCCCGGGCCTCGCCCGCCCTGACCTCCGCCCGCCAGCGGGCTCCCAGCAGGCCAGGCATCCCCAGGCCCCACTCGGGTCCGACACCACTGGGTCCCCCTAGCACGGCGGTGGAAGGAGCCCCCTGAGCAGCACGGTGTGGCCCCCCCCACGGCATCCCAGTAACCGCGTCCTCTCCGACAGGCGGGCACCACACTCCGAGAAGGAGCTCGTCGGGCGGATCTGCAGACCGTGACAGCTGTCTGGGCCGTCAGGGAAGCAAACGGGTCCCTTCCACATCCACATGGCTGCCTGACTCGGAAGGTATCAGAACATAGAAATACCAGGGGCCGGAGCGGTAGCACAGCGGGTAAGGCGTTTGCCCTGCACGCCGCCGACCCGGGTTCAATCCCCGGCTTCCCATATGGTCCCCCAAGCACTGCCAGGAGTGATTCCTGAGTGCAGAGCCAGGAGTAACCCCTGAGCATCGCCGGGTGTGAAAAAGCAAATATATATATACTAAATTCATCTCACCAGCTTCATCCCACCCTATATTTGAGGCTGTTAGTGCCAATGTCTCTATTAAAAAAAAATTATTTTAGGCGGGGAGTTTGGGGCCATGAGCAGCAGAGTTCAGGCGCTGCTCCTGGCATTGCTCAGGGAGCCGTGCGCAGTGCCAGGACTGAACCAGGACTGACCACAGAGAAGGCAAGTGCCTCCGCCCCGGGGTATCTCTGCAGCCCCAAAAACCTATTGAATGGGGGCTGGAGTGACAGTACAGCGGGGAGGGCGTTTGCCTTGCACACAGCCAACCCGGGTTCGATTCCCAGAATCCCATAGGGTCTCCTGAGCACCGCCAGGAGTAATTCCTGAGTGCAGAGCCAGGAGCAACCCCTGAGCATCGCCGGGTGTGACCCAAAAAGCAAAAACAAAAAGAAAACCCGTCGAGTGAGAAATCAATACTGGGTCAGTATCTATCCAACAGAGGAGGGACAGAGCCTACTCCGCTGACCGCGTCCCTCCTGGCTGGGCCCCAAGTCCCATGCTCCGGCCCGTTTACGTGATCTTCACCTGTGAGTGAAGCACCCCAGGGACGCCCCGGCAGAGGGGCACTGCGCTTGCGGGCAGAGGTGGGCACGGGGATGGCGGCTTACTTGAACTGGCAGAAGATGTCGGCATACTCGGGCAGGATGCCGCTGGCCTGCAGCACGGTCACGCGGAAGGTGAAGGCACTGCCCAGCTTCAGGTGGTGGCCCACCTCCTCCGAGAAGCCCTCCATCACCATCTTCCCGTCCAGCAGAGTTCCTGACTTCAGATCTAGGGAGGCCAAAGGGACACACACGTGTCTGGACCGCACGTGTTCTGGCCGCCGCGGAAGTGAGACGTCCCTGACAAAGGACAGACGCGCCCTTCTTTGGACAGGTCCCCCCACCGTCGGTGTCAGAGGTCTACGCACCCGGGTCGTGCGCGCGGCCGAGTTCCTCGGGAGGCAGGAGGACGTCGTTGCTCTGGCCCTGCCCTTCCACGATGCGCAGCTCCTCCAGGGACAGGCCCGAGCGTGTCATTGCCACGGAGGGGAAGTCGCTCTGCGGACGGGCCGGGCGGGAGACGGTCAGGCGAGGCACAGCCCCCCCGCCCGCACCCCTGCTTCTCCCACTTCCAGAGCAGTAACTGGAGACCGAGGAGGAACCTCCCGGGAAGGGGTCAGGCGCCCAGCGGCGAAGGCTGGGGAGGCCGCCTCGCCGGGCACACGGCCCAAGTACCTTCCCCAGCTCTCACCTGATTGAAGTACTCGTTATCGAAAGATATCTTAGCCGTCCCCGACTGCCGGATGCCAGAGCCATAGTCCGGTGCCTCTTCGTCCGCTGAGCAGAGGAGAGAGAGGAGAGAGGGTGAGGCCCCGCGGGAAGGGGCAGATCCGTGAGCCCGGACCCGGCACAGCGGTCAGGATGTGGGCGCCCTGGGCTGACTCCCCCCTCCCCGTGCCGCTCGGAGCCCCTGGGCACCGCAGGGCAGCACAGCCCCGCTTCTTTAGTTTTTACACTGCCGGCCGGCAGGCGACAACCACAGCCTTGTAGGCACCCTCCCCCCAAAAGCAGACAGGAAAAACGGAGAAAGCAGCACGAAAATCACACAGGCTGTTCCTGGTTCTCCGCAAGAAAATTCACCAGCCGCCTCATCTCCAGGGACCAGTGGAGTTTCGGTTTCAGTACTGCTGAAATGCCATGCAGAAGCCCGGCCTTCCGTTTGGCAAAATCCTGGTCAGGGAAACTCAACCAAACACTCGGAAGTAGCAGGCAACGTTGTGAGGACAAAATACTGGGGAAACGTCCGAATACTGGGGATGCCGTCACCGATTCTCCCCGGAAGTGGAAAACGGCCCCAGCACGGCATGGCATTCGGAAGACAGCAGGAAAACGCCTGGACTTGGCCTCTTGCTCTCCCGGGAGAGCAGGCCGGGTCAGGGGAAAATGCCCAGGAGCGATTTGCCCATCTTGATCTTTCTACAGACTACACCGTGGTCGTCACACCACGTCACACCCCAAAATACAGGCAAGACCCATGAGCTCAAGGCCAGAGGCCTGCATGAGACAGTCCCAGAAGCTGCTCTTCGCGCGTGAGGGAGTCCCTTCAGCCCCTCTCCCCAGCAGCAGCACCCAGACCGGGCGGGGTCTGCTCTGGGCGCTGGGAACGATGAGTGCTCAGGTTTTCTCCAGGTCGGACAGACCCAGGTGCTGTGAGCATACATGTGCATGCACACACACGCATGTGTGCACAGGTGCAAGCACACACTCGAATGCGTGCACACACAGGTGCAAACACACACACAAAGGTTCACCACAGACAAAGGTGCAAGAATACACATGTACACACCAGGCACAAGCACACACACGCATATGCACACACATGCTGGTGCACGCACACACTGGTGCAAGCACAGACACAGATGCAAGCACACACACGCATGAGTGCACACACAAGGGCAAACACATAGGTGCACACACACATGTGCACGCACACACATATGCACAGGCATACGCACACACAGGTGCACACACATGCATGTGCACACATGCATAAGTGCACACACACAGGGCAAGCACACACATGTGCACGCACACACATATGCACAGGCATATGCACACACATGCATGTGCACACACGTGCACACACAGGTGCATGCACACAACACACGTGCACAGGTGCACGCACACCCCAGGATGCGCAGCCCCACAGACCGGCCTGCTGGGTCTCCAGATCGCGCCCAGCGAGGGCCACCTACCTGCAATGGCCTGGACAGCCACGCGCAGGAAGCCCCGCACCTCGCCCTTCTCGCTGACCACGGCCACCCTGTGGATCAGGGGCACGGGGTACAGCAGGTTGCTCAGGTAAACGAACGCCCTGGAGACGGAGGCAGAAGACAGTGCTCTGAGTGCCGGTACTCGGAGAGCGGGGGTCTGGGCTGGGGGACCCAGGGGCTGTGCCAGGTGACACTTGGGCCGTGCCGGGGAACGGGCTCTTCAGAGTCACACGCCCAGCCCTGATCTTTTATTTTTTTAAAAAGCAATAAACATTGGTGATCACAAAGCTTAACTGTTCATGCTAATGAATAAATGAAGGAAAAATAGGCTCTAGGTCCCACTGTCCCTCCTGCCTCGCGTCTGCTCCGTGCTGAGCTCGCAAGCACAGGAGGACACGGAGAGAGCACGAGCAACTGGGTCTAACTGAGCAGGGCAGCAGGGCCTGTGGGAACGAAGAGGAGGAAAAGGAAGACGGAGCGGGTTAGGGGGTCTCAACGCAAAGGGGGGTGGAACAACTCTGAAAGGAGACGAGACGCATGGCGAAACACAAATGTCCACAGCACCGAGGGACAAATGAAACAGGGATGGAGGGTCCGAGAGGAACGAGGGCGTGAGCCTGGAAGCAGGCCCCGAGACGCGGGTTCCCTTTCAGTCGGCTCCAAGGCGCAAGGACAGGGCCAAGACGCAAACGTGAGGGCTGTGCTGTCGAGGCTTCTGGAAAGATCCACGTAGGCCACGCACGGCCGACCATCGCTCTCGGACTGGCCTTGGGCATCACCCAGAGGTTCTGTTTCCCTGCAGGGCTGGCACGGGCACGACCCTCTGCGGCTCTTCCCGGGTGCCAGCGACGGTCCCTCCAGAAGGCCAGGCCAGGACAGCCCAAGTCTCATCTGACCACATCCCCACTCAGGCCTTTACCACCATCCTGTCTGGGGCCACGCCTGGCGCTCAGGGCCCCGCTCTGCCCGGGATCCCTCCTGGCGGGCTCGGGGGAACCTGACGGAGCGCTGGAGGCAGAACCTGGGTCGGCCGCGCGTGCGGCAAGCGCCCTCCCTGCTGGGCTCTGGCCTCCCTCGGGTCCGTTTCATCTGCCCGTGTCCCCGGCAGACGGGTAGCCAGGGAGGGCGGGTGTCGTATGCTGGGGTCTGCGTACTGGTGAAGTAAGTCACCTCCTGAGTCTCTGGCAGACGACTGCAGTGACGTGAGGGGGCAGCAAAACGCTCTGCTCCTTATTACTAAGAAGAATTGGGTGGTTTTCCCCAAGACAGGCTGACCGTGGGTGGGGAGGCCAAGACACCCAGGGTTAGACCCAGGTTAACTTTCACAGCCATCCTCATGAGAGAAATTAATCCATACAGAACGTTTCGATTCCTACCAATACTTAATTTGGATAATTACATTTTGATGGGCTGGAGCAATAGCACAGCGGGTAGGGCGTTTGCCTTGCACGGGGCTGACGCGGGTTCGATTCCTCCGTCCCTCTCGGAGAGCCCGGCACGCTACCGAGAGTATCTCACCCGCACGGCAGAGCCTGGCAAGCTCCCCGTGGCATATTCAATATGCCAAAAACAGTAACAACGAGTCTCACCATGGAGACGTTACTGGCGCCCGCTCGAGCATATAGATGAACAACGGGATGACAGTGACATTTTGATAATAACGATAAACAGAAAAGTATAAGATATATATTCAGGTTTCTTGACCCCCATTGTGACTCTGGGGGAGTGGGTCGGATCTGGGTCACACTCGGTAGTGCTCAGGGGCTCCTCTGGGTCTGTGCTCAGGGGACCACGTGGTGATGCCCCCGAGCTTGTCCTCAGCCCTTTGAGCTATTTCTCAGGCCCTTTCCTCTGAAATCTGCTACGATGATGACGTGGCTCCAGTGACGGAACCTGGACCTCCCGTACAGGGCACGTGCTCCACCACGGGGCCTCAATCTCAGGCCCCTGCAGGTCTTCAATTTTGCTGTTTGGGGCCCACACCTGGCGGTGCTTGGGGCTCACTCCGGGCGAGCTCAGGAGACCAAAGGTGGGTCAGCAGTGCGCAAGGCCAGCGCCCTTCACTCTGGCGGCCCCCTTTTAAGTTTCTGGGACACGCCTGGTGGTGCTCAGGGCTCCCTCCTGCCTCTGCTCAGGGGCGCATGGGAGGTGTGAGGGATCGAACCCGGGGTCAGCGGCATGCAAGGTAAGTGCCTGATTCGAAGCACCTTCTCTCTAGCCCCCTTCTGGAGTTTTTAAAACAGGGACATTTAGAATCACTTGGCATTCGGAGTCCTTAGACCTCGGCTGAGCAGACTGAAAGAGAACAGGGAGCAGAACGGAAGATGTACAGGGTCCATTAGCAGGGAGGATGGCGAAGTTACAAAAAACGGAAATAAACTTGGTTAACGTAAAGATAAAAAAAAATAATAACAACAACAACCTAATAATGATTCTAGCTACAGGAAGCACATTCACATCAGGTACTTTGGTCACAAAGTAATTCTCCTTGCCCCAAAGGCTGGCCTAACTACTTTCCGGTTCATGCTAAGCTACGAGGGACGCCTTGGGACATCCAGCATGCGCCAGAGAACAGCAAAAGGGACAAGCTCTTTCCACTCCCACAGCAAAGTTCGCCAGACTCGGCCACGGCTGAGAAACATAACCAACAGTCGGAATTTGGGCAGGAACTGGAATTTCCCGGGAGTGGCTTGTATTTGAGCTCGGGGCCGAGGGCAGGAGGCCATGACTCCGGGTACACACAGCGGTGCCGGTCCGGGAGGCCCAGAGGAGACTGCAGCCAAGAGCCAGAGGCAGCGCGAGCCTGCACGGGCCACTGCCAGGGTGTCCCGCACCCCTCAGTGCTTTCGTACCCGGGTAAGATCTAAGGAATCTGGGAATTCGGATGAGTGAAAAGGCCCGCCACTGCCAAGCCACGGCTACGTAAATGTTTCCTCTGAAGACCAAAGCTGAGGCAATGGTGTGTGTGTGTGTGTGTGCATGTGTGTGCACACGCGCACGTGACCCACCCAGTGGTGCTCAGGGGCTATTCCTGGCTGCCTGGTTGTGCTCGAGTAAATGTGCTCATTCAGAGCCGTGCGAGCACTCCAGCCCCCGTCCTCTCTCTCTAGCCCACTCTGTATCTGCTATTTGGGGTGGGTGTTTTTTTGGGAGGTGGTGTTTTGAGGTCGCACCCAGTGATGCTCAGGGCTTACTCCTGACTCTGTGCTCAGGGGTCTCTTCTGGTGGGCTTGAGGGACTATATGGGGTGCCTGGGACAGCCCTGCCACTGTTCCTACTGTACCTACTCTCCAGTGTGCCGGGGTGGGCCAGAGACAGCGCCGTGGAAACGTAAGGCAGCTTCTGTTAACAATGTTCACCTAAGGCAGCTCTTCTGAAAAGTCTAAGGGTCTACTCTTGGCGAGCAATATTCATGGCCCAAACCTTATGCATGTTTATGCCAATAACAGACAAATGCCCCTTTGCCATTATAAACCCAAAACTATCTCATGAGTCCGGGCTTTGCATTTTTTCATTTTAATCACACCCGTGGGTGCTCTGGGCTCAGCCTGGCTCTGAGCTCAGGCATCCTTCTGGTGGGTTCAGGGGACCATATGGGTGCCAAGGATGCAACTGGGGCTGGCCATGTGCAAGGAAAATGCCCAAATGCCCTACTTGCTGTTCTGCTACTCTGGCCTGAGTCCTGGTCTTACTGAGGCTTTCGGTCACCTGTCATGGAGCGTCCCCTCCTGTTCCGACAGCGGGGCCCACCTTCCGGTCACTTACAGAGCTCTCCCCAGTGGCCAGGACGTGACCATGAGCTCTGCTTTAGAATACTGGACGTCCGGTATGTCCTCTAGACCAGGAGACTTACTGCCCTTCAGTATGTGAATCATCTGGGCTTCTCCACCTAACGGTGGCATGTTTTTAAGGCACTGTGTTAAATTTGCTGCCTCAAACCCTCGACAAACGTAATCCCGGGAGCGCTGTGCTGACCTCGGCCGACAAAGACACCAGTACTGGACCCTGTGCTGCAGTGTGGGACCCTGTACCCAGTACTGGACCCTGTGCCCCAGTGTGGGACCCTGTACCCAGTACTGGCCCCTGTGCGTGTGTGGGCCCCGTGCGTGTGCGGGGTGCTGCCTCACATGGGGCGGAGACAATGCCGCCCTCATCCTGGACAAAACGGTTCTAGAGCTGCCTCACGGAGCAGTGAACAAATACCCATTGTTGATGTTGTCAACAGAAAATTTCATGAAATTTGTGGCAAGTGAATTCACTCTTGGCGAGATGGTGGCGGAAGTCAGCGACCCACAGGCCGCGCAGTGAGGTGGCCAAAGGCGTTGTTTGTAGGGAGAAAAACTGGCTGTTCTGCGGCTCTTGACTGTTCTGAGTCAGGGCCAGGCGAGACGTAAGCTGAGTGTTTGCTCAGCCTCCTGCCCCGGGTCCCCGCCTGCGAGGACCTGCCCGCCGAGGGCGCAGGGGACTCCCTCTGGCACTGCCCCCCTCAGGAGGCGCCCTCCGACCAGCGTCTCAGCCAGCTGCGGCCAGGGGCCCCGGGGGCCTGGGAGTGTTTAGAGCAAGAGCTGGTCCCTTTTGGCCGTTCTCACGATCGCCTCACCAACCTTCCCACTAAAATGAACCAAGGGGACCGGTCGTAGAACGGGTCGTGCCCGTCACTGAAGAGGTCCGATCCCTCCTCCGTGCCCACGTCAGAGCCGGTGTCATCCACGAACGCCTCATCGTCAAAATCCTCCATGGCGTCCTGCTGCTCGTCGGCCAGCTCCGTGATGTCGGAATCGGCCATGGAAAAAGTGGGGGAGGGCGTGCGGTCGGCAAGGCGCTCGTTCACACAGCCGTGGAAGATGGGGGAGCTGGACGGCGGGGAGACACGGAGCGACAGAGCCAGGAGAGAGAAGAGTCGGTTAGACAGAAGCTCGGGCGCCCGAGGGACCCGCCGGGGCCACGCCACGGGAGCGAGGGAGGGGACAGGCGGAAGGACAGAACCGGCCCAAACCGTCGGGGGCGGGGAGAGGGAGCGAGAAGGGTCCTTAGAACCTGAAAAGCCAGAGCGACACAGGCGTGGGAGGAAGCCCCGGGGAAGCAGCGGCCCGAGACGCCCCAGGCCCATTCGTGATTGCTCAGGTGACACCGACACGGAGCCTGTACTCCCATTCCGTGACCCAGAACCAGGAAACAAAGTCAGTAACATGGGGCGTGGCGAGGTGCGGGCGTGGCGGGCCGGAGGGAGCCGTGCTTGGCCTGTCCCTCTCTTTAAGACGACGAAAGGGGCAGGGCGCTGGGACTGGGCTCTCTGCCGGCCCCACCCCGCCTTCCTCCACTCCCCGGAAAACACGTCGGACAGTCTGCACAGTTACAGGAGCTCGAACCCTGACACGGCCAAGCTCCGAGCGCTGTTTCTTGAACTCCAAGAACGAGACCCAGCAGAGACGCAGGCCGGGACTCGTGCTCTCGACTCGGCGCCCAAGTGGGCGACCAGGCAGGTGGCAGGTGAACTCAGCTGGGCAGAGCCTCGGCGAGTCACGGGGTGGAAGTCACACCCTGACTCTGAACTGTGCAGACAGGCACGGGCTCTTGTTTGTGGGTCACGCCCCACAGTGCTCAGGGGACCGTATGGGATGCTGGGGATGGAACCTGGGTGGGCCACAGCGAGGCCAACACCTTCCCCAGTGTATTATCACACCCGCCTCTCCCAGGCAGGCAGGGACGCTGCCAATTCCTCGGCCGGGAGGCAGAGACTTAAGACAGGCCGGGGGAAGGAGCCCGGAGGGAAATACCCGAGTGACAGCCTGGCTGTGTCTGAGTGGCTGATGACAGGTGGGACCTTCGTACTTTTTCTTTAACAACCTGTGACGTCTGTGGAGGTTTTAAACGAAACCGAAGCGCTCGTCATTGAAGAGGCGGCAGCAGCCGCACCGTGCCGTACCTGCCCACGAGCTTGAACCAGTGGAAGCGATCGTAGAACGGGTCACTGCCGGTCAGAGTGGCTTCGCTGTCGTCCTGGCCACCGGACGCCATCTCTCCTGCCCGGTCATACATCTCCCGCATCAGGTCCAGCCTCTGCCTGGAGAGGGAGCAAGCACGTGCTGGCTGCAGCCTCGGGGTGCAACAGTTTGCTTGAGGGGGACCTTCCATGGAGGGTGAGGGAGGGTCAGGGTTGGGGTCAGGGCTCCCACCCCGCACCTGCAAGTGTGAGGTCCTCAGCTGGGGCCCTGGGACAAAGCATGCACACGCACACACGCACATGCGCGCACACACACACACACACACACACACACACACACACACACACACACACACACATGGGTCCTGCCACCTGCACGTGTGAGAATGGAGGCCGCGGCATCTCAGAAACCCAGACACAGCGTCCGAGGCGTCTGGAGACCCTCAAACGCCTGCCGTGACCTCCTGCTCTCTGGCCGGCCAGAGGAGGCGACTGCTCAGCGGCTCACGACATCCCGAATGCCCCAGACCAGGGGAAGCCCCTCGTCAGGCTGAGCCTCTGGACCCGCTACCCGTGACCTCGCGATACTCTGGGAAGCGGCGGTGACGACCCCGAGAGGGGAACGGGGTTCACGAGCTTGGGAGAGTTCCAATTTTAAAGAACTTGGCTGGGGAAGAGTGTAGGGAGAGGGAGAGAGAAAGAAAGGAACTGGAGAGGGGCGGGGGGGTAGGTGAGGAAGGGCAGTCGGGGGAGCAGGCCCGGGCCCCGGGGTACAGGTGATGTCGCGCAGAGGGACACTTTCTGCCCAGGCCACAGGCCCGGCGACACTGGGAACATGAGCCCCAGGCTGCAGCCATTAAATCTAAAAACATGCCTGTCCAGGGACAAGGGAACAGGGGGCCCGTGGGGTACCCGGTGGAGGGAGTTGGCACGGGTGAGGAGACTGTGCCAGGCACTATCTGTCCAGACGCAACTATCGTAACTTTGTAAGTCACTGTGTGTGTGTGTGTGTGTGTTGGGGGAGGGGACACACCTGACATGCTCAGCGCTTACTTCTGACTTCACTCGCAGGATTTACTCCTGGAGGGGCCAGGAAATCACTTGGGGTCCCCTTCCCTCTGGATTCTCGAGCCCAAACAGTTCTTTAATATATAAATTTTTTTTCCCTTAACTGAGTGAATTGATAGTACGGCAGGCAAGACACTTGCGCTGCATGTGGCTAACCGGGGTTCGACCCCTGGGATCCCATGCGGACCCCCAAGCACTGCCAGGAGTGATCCCTGAGCAGAGTGAGGCCCAAACCCAAACCCAACCAACCAGCACTGGGGTGGGGGTGGGGAGGAAGCCGGAGCGTTTCCCCCGAGCTGTGCCCGGGAGCCCAGGGCCCGCTGCAGGCGACGCTCAACCCGGCGATGCCAGGCGCGGGTGGTGCTGGGGGCAGGGGGGCGGTGAGGAGGGCACCGGGGCTTCCCGAGGGACGGACTCCATGCAGGCTGTCCGGCCCCACCCTTGCGCTATTTCCTCAATGCCTAACAGCAAGGCGAGGGAGGCGCTGACCCTCCCTGCGGGGACGGGGGGCAGTGGACAGGAGTAGCCGTGACGGCCAGCAGCAGCGGCCAGAAGCCCCACTCGGGGGCAGACACCGCGAGGACGGGGTACGCGAGGGGGCGACCTTCCCGGAGGAGGCGCTCTGAGCAACAGCGTCGGGGCCATACTTGAGCTTCTCCAGGGACCAGTAGTGGGTGGCTCCGTTCTTCAGGTCCTGGACCTCCACGGCCACCACCGTGCGGGGGAAGGGCCTCTCCTCGCGGGCTTTCTCCATCTCGCTGGGAAGCAGCTCGGGGGGCAGCGGGGAGTACAGCGTGTCCGTGAGGAGCACGAACTGGAACTGGACCTGGGGGAGAGAGAGAGAGATGCAGGCTGGGCCCCCGCCGGCCCCCGCCCGGTCACCTCCTCGGGGGAGGGACGGTCAAACGCCCGTTTCGGGGGTGTTGGGGCGGCCTTTCGGATTGCAGCAACCAAGTTATTTTCTAGAAAGAAGGCGGTGGAGTTGCAGCGGGAAGGACGAGGGTCGAACGTGGCGCCGCCCCCAAGAAACGGGGGGATTAGCTGGCAACGGGACGTCCGTCTGTGTTGACCCCAGAGGATGACCCCGACTCCCAGCCAGCTGTGTGAGACTTTGTTTCCCTCGTCTGGCATTTGGGCCTTTGCATTTGTGTGACATGAAATCTCCACAAAACCGCTGATCACGGAGGAGACTTTGCACAATTCCCCTGACTCGAGAGCGCATCAGAAGCCCGAGGCCGCACCCTCATCCCGACGAGAGGGACTGGAAATGTGGCCCTGTCCCCAGCTCAAGCCGAGAGGGTTACGGGACACTGTTCGGGGGGGGGGGGTGCTCTGCTAGGATTTACTGCTTGCTCGCACCCTACGCTCTCCCCAACAAACATTAACTGAACTCCTGGTACAGCAGCGAGAAAAAAAAAGTCCCTGTGTCCATTTATTTATTTATTTTAAATTTTCATTCATTTTTTTGCTTTTTGGACCACACCCGGCGATGCTCAGGGGTTCTCCTAGCTCGCACTCAGGAGTCACTCCTGGTGGTGCTCGGGGACCATATGGGATGCTGGGGATCGAACCCGGGTCGACCGCGGGCAAGGCGCATGCCCTCCCCGTTGCACTACCGCTCAGGCCCCTGTGCCTGCTGAGTCTCCAGCAGAAGTGGAGCAGCGGACGGCCACCACACGCGGCGGGCTGCCAAGACTCTGGGCGGGGGGCACCCGAGCCCATTGAGGAGCAATCTGAGTGTCAGGAGAAGGGGGAAGGTGAAGCCCCTAACACTGGATGTGATACTTTTTGGTGGTTTCTGAGCCACACCTGGTGGCGCTCAGGACTTACTCCTGGTCCTGTGCTCATGGTACTGGGGACGAACTCGGGACGAACTCGGGCTGCCTGCGTGCAGGGCCGGAGCCTCGCCGGCATGTCCACCATGAGGAAACCCGGGGGCCAGGGGCACAGCACGAGGGGTCAGGATCCCGGTTCGGTCCCCGGCACCACAGACCCTGGAATGCCACCAGGGGTTACCCCTGAGTCAGGGACAGTCCCAGGACACGGCAAGGTGTAGCCGGGAACTGGGGCCGGGCGAGGGCACAGCCAGGAGGAGTCCTGACCCGCACGCCCTCGGCCCCTCACACCTACACCGAGCCCGGAAACAGCCTCTGGCAGCCCTGGGTCTGCCCCCCAACAAAATGAACTCGGGGGGCTGGGGAGACAGTGCCGCGGAGGGCGAGTGCCTTGCGCGCAGCGGGCTCAGGTTTGGTCTCGGCATCCCTGAAGGTGCCCCGAGCAGCGCCAGGAGTGTCCCCGAGCATAGAGCAGGGCCGGGTGTGGCCCCCACACTGACACAGAGCAGACACGTGAATTTCGGGGAATCAGCCCACGTCCTGCCCTCCGCCGAGGTCTCCCTACAGAGGGGCTGCAGGGCCCGGGCGTGGCCACAGAGCAAGCTCCCGCGCCCCAGCCCAGAGCGCGATCACTGAGGGTGGAGCTGGCCGCCTGGGGACGGGAACACACGCGCCCACTGCACAGAGCCCCCTCTCGGGGCTGCCGGGGGACTCTTGTGGGAAAGAGTTCAAAGGGCTCGGAGTGCAAATGTACGGCCAGAAAACAAAGAGAAAAAGAAGATTTTCAGCAAGCAGAGAAAAGCCGCTTTTTGTTTTTGTTTTTTTTTCCTTTTTGGGTCACACCCGGCGATGCACAGGGGTTACTCCTGGCTCTGCACTCAGGAGTTACCCCTGGCGGTGTTCGGGGACCCTATGGGATGCTGGGAATCGAACCCGGGTTGGCCGAGTGCAAGGCAAACGCCCTCCCTGCTGTGCTATTGCTCCAGCCCCGAGAAGCCACTTTTAACAGGTATGTTTCTTTAGCTCTTGTCCGGGTTAGAGTGGCCTTGGGACCAGAGCAGTGAGGCCTGAGCACCGAGTCAGGAGCCCTACCTGAGCACCGAGCCAGGAGTCAGGCCTGAGCACTGAGCATTGAGCCAGGAGACAGACCTGAGCACCACCGGCTGTGGTCCCCGCACAGAAACAAACCAATCAACGACAGCAAAGGCGAGAGAGTCCCTTATCCAGCAAGCCAGAGACCCAGTCACTGTCACTGTCATCCCGTTGCCATCGATTTGTTCGAGTGGGCACCAGTAACGTCTCTCATTGAGAGGCTTATTGTTACTGTGTTTGGCATATCCACTATGCACGGGTAGCTTGCCAGGCTCTGCCTCGCGGGCTCCATACTCTCGGTAGCTTGCTGGGCTCTCCAAGAGGGGCGGAGGAATCGAACCCGGGTCGGCCGCGTGAAAGGCGAACGCGCAACCGCTGTGCTATCACTCCAGCCCAGAGAACCAGTAATACTAAATTTTCACTGAATCAGCATTCGGTGGCCCCGCCCCCCTGCGTGAACCTGCCCCGCCTCGGGACCCCGCCGAGCCCCGGCCCCTCGCGCCCGCTGACCTTCTTCTTCAGCTCCACGCTGATGGCGTTGGCCTCCTTCAGGCAGACGGCGTTGCCCCAGAGCAGGTCCCGCAGAGACGTGAACTGATGCGCCTTCCACTTCCGGAAGGCCCACTGGGCCAGCTCGAACTCGTGCTGCGTCCACGGCACTGCAAGAACACGGGCCGCATCTCAGTGTGACCGCGCGCCTCCGCGGGACCCTCTGCCCCCCGGCCTCTGTCAGCCGCGTCAGGTCCCGCGCTAGCGGGGCGCCCGCCAGAGGCCGGGGCGGTTTTGTTTCCCGGTTTCATGAAAGGCAGAGCCCCCTTTCAGGACACCTCTCACAGGCGGTCCTACTGTCGCCCAACCGGCCCCGGCCAGCCCGGCCCCTCCTCAGGCCTTAGGAGCCCCCGGGAGATGGAACAACCGGACTCTGACTGACCTGCCTGCTGACCCTGCCACTGGCCTCTGTGCTGTCGTATGCACGTGAAGTGCGTTTGTCTGGCCCGCTCAGGGGACAGGCCTGGGGGGAAGTGGGTGGGAAGCGGGGGTGCCTGAGGGAGGGACGGTCACAGCGGTGGTGGGACTGGTGCGGGAACACTGCCCGTCTGAAGCACGCCTGTACTATGAACAGCCTGGTAAATTACGGTGTAATAATAATAATAATAATAAGTCTTAACCTGGGCTGGATTCCTCCGCCTCTCTCGGAGAGCCCAGCAAGCTACCGAGAGTATCTCGCCCGCATGGCAGAGCCTGGCAAGCTCCCCGTGGCGTATTCGATATGTCGAAAGCAGTAACAACCAGTCTCACAGTGAGACGTTACTGGTGCTCGATGAGCAACGGGATGACAGTGACAGTGACAGGGACTTTACTGATTGGTCTTTGGGCCTCCGAGGGCTCCAGATACCGGCCTGGCTATATGTGTCTGGGGCGCCGTGCCTGGGTCTGGCCATGGGGGTGTTTATCTAGAACAGTCTATCAAGAGCGGAGACAGCTCAAAGGGCTGAGTCCAAGCGCTGCATGGCGGAGGCCTGGGCGAGGCCCAGCAGCACCTGGCCCCGAGAGCCGCTGGAGGGAGGAGAGCAGCGTCGGCCAGTGCACACCGAGGGCCAGGCCCACGCCCGCGCCAGGAACACGCACACTAAGCCGTGGATTTCTCTCTTTCTCTGGTTTCTGTTTTTGGGCCATACCCGGTAATGCCCAGGGGTGACTGCTGGCTCTGCACCCAGGAATCACTCCTGGAAGGATCAGGGGATGGTGGGGATCGAACCCGGGCCAGCCACATGCAAGGCAAGCGCCCTCCCCGCCATCCGATCACTCCAGCCTCTGGAGCTCTCTTTGTAAAAAGCTGCATCTCTAATGTGTGGCTGATAATCAAATCTTTAGTGTAGTACACAACTTCACATAGATATCCTACAGTGGAGAAAGGGTACGTAGAGTAATATAAAACCCAGGAGTCCCTGCAAAGTTAATCTGAAGCTCCGGTGATACTCAGGTAACAGAGGGAGATGAAAAGGGAGGACTCTTAATTTCGTGGTCTAAGACAATAATGAAGATCAGGTTCAGCTAAGGGATTCTAGAGCACGGGAGAGAAGTAGTCTGTCTGGGCGTGGCGATCGGAAATCTGCTAGCAAGTGTGTGCTGACACAGCTTACTTGTGACAGAAATGAGAAGTGAAACATAAATAGCCCAGGGGAGTTAAATGAAGATTGAGCTCAGGAATCTTGTATTTTGGGCTCTCTGCCATACCCCACCTCACGGAATATAGCTTAGATTTTTAGCACTGAACACCTCTGAACTCACCATTCAATTAAGTTTATTTAAAATTTTATATAAATTTATTAAAAACTTGAAATTTATTTTTAAAAATTATCACTGTCATCCCATTGCTCATCGATTTGCTCGAGCGGGCACCAGTAATGCCTCCATTGTGAGACTTGCTGTTACTGATTTTGGCATATTGAATATGCCACAGGGAGCTTGCCAGGCTCTGCCGTGCGGGCGGGATACTCTCGGTAGCTTGCCGGGCTCTCCGAGAGGGACGGAGGAATAGAACCTGGGTCAGCTGCATGCAAGGCAAACGCCCTGCCCACTGTGGTATCGCTCCAGCCATTTAAAAATTATTATTATTATTATTATTATTTCTTCGGGCAGGGGGCTGCATCACACCCACTGTGCTCTCCCGTAATGAAGCTGGCGGTGGGGGGTCATACGTGCTTCTGGGGATGGAACCTGGGTCAGCTGTGTACAGGGCAGGCACCTTCCCTGCTCTACGATCGCTCCAGCCCTCAACTGGCTATAAATGTCAGTAAACAGGAGGGTCAATGAACGGTCAACTCAATTTCCGTCACCAGAGAAAGTCACGTGTGGTAATATAGATCTAAGGCACGGGCCGTTTCCGCCTCTGCACTTCACCTTCCTCCTCCTCTTCTTCCTCCTCAGTGGTCTCTGCAGCCAGGGACCGGGTCTCCACCTGCTTCTGCAAGGCCTGCAGCTTGCTCTCGTAGTCCTGAGCGACAAGGAGGGCGGTCACGTGGTGGAGACGGAGTCAGAGAGGGGGCGAGACGTGAAAACACATCAGGGACGGGGCAGAAGCAGGACGCGGGAAAGAGGGAGACGGACAGACAGACAGGCAGGAAGCAACCACGGAGAAACAGATGTCAGAGAAACCCTCCGAGATAAACCCCCCACGAAGCCAGGGCCGGGAGGGGCCCAGAGGCTGGACCGCAGGCTCCGCAGTGCCCGTCACCTTCCCCCCTGCCTCGAAAGGCCCACACAGAAACCGACCCTGCATGGGGGCGCGGCTCCCGCTCACGTGGCCGGGCAGGGCCTGGCAGGTGGCAAGACTCTGGGGTTCATCCTTGGCACGGCAGGCCCCGCACCCTCCTCACCCCTGCCCCGCCCCTGTCCTGCAGTGCTGACTGTGGTTCTGGGGCCCCCAAGCACTGCAAGGTGCCCCCCCAACAAACCACCACCCCACAAAGCTTTACACAAGACGGTGTGCCCTGAATAAATGCAATCAAAGCTTAAGTTCACAGCTGCAACCCCTCTCTGCTCCTCTGACCCAGGGGTCTTTGTTTGGGGGCTTCGGACAGAGCCCAGTGGCAGGGAGTCTGTCTGCAGGGACCAGGCCCTGGGCTCCCTGCCCCACAACGAACAGCAAGCAATGATTCTTTGGGGTACTCGGGAAGCGGGGGAAGAGGAGTTTGGGAGAGGAACTCGATATATCTCACTTAACACACTGACGTCGGCCCTGCAGTTTGTGCTAAACCAAACCCCGGCCAAGAGTGAGCCGCTGGCAGGGCACGCCACCACCACCAGGTCAGAGATACCAGAAAGTACCAGAAACTCTTCAAGTCACCACTATCCCATTTACCTGCTTGCATGGGAAGACATTAGACGGCAGGGGTTGGGGAGATCGCGTAAGGAGACCCCAGTTTGCTCTCCGAAGCAGGTGCCCTAAGTATCGGCAGGGGTGCCCCGAGGTCCCTGGCACTGCAGGGCTCGAGCAGTGCATCCTCCTGAGCTGCCAGCCGTGAGGCACCAGCCTGGCGGGCAGCGCGCTGCTGGGTGCACCCAGCCCGGAAACTCCTGGTATGCCCCCGTCCTGGGGCCGCAGACTCTGAATCCCCCCCGGGTGGAATACCACTTTCCCCGGGGCTCTCTGAGGCGAGTTCAGTGTCCAGGAATGGCAAGTCACATGTGCTTAGGGTGTAAAGAACGCTGATGCTTCATTCAGTCAAGGAAGATACTTGGTGCTAAAACGTTACTGTAACAGCCATCTGGTGGGTCTTCTCCGTTGTGCCTCCTGCAGTGCTCAGGAGGTCTGGGGAACACCCCCCCCCCGGGGAACCACCCAGTCCTGGGAATCTACTGGGACCCTCCTGCGACCCTCCTGAGAAACTTCTGGGAAACTTCTGGGCACCCTCCTGGGGAACTTCCTGGGGAACTCTCCTGGGAACCATCTGGGGAACCCTCCTGGGAACCCTCCTGGGCACCCTCCTGGGAACCTTCTGGGAACCCTCCTGGGGAATCCTCCTGGGAACCATCTGGGGAACCCTCCTGGGAACCATCTGGGGAACCCTCCTGGGAACCATCTGGTGAACCCTCCTGGGCACCCTCCTGGGCACCCTCCTGGGAACCCTTCTGGGGAACCTCCTGGGACCCTCCTGGGGAACCTCCTGGGAACCATCTGGGGAACCCTCCTGGGAACCATCCTGGGAACCCTCCTGGGAACCCTCCTGGGAACCCTCCTGGGAACCCTCCTGGGGAACCTCCTGGGAACCCTCCTGGGGAACCTCCTGGGACCCTCCTGGGGAACCTCCTGGGAACCATCTGGGGAACCCTCCTGGGAACCCTCCTGGGAACCATCTGGGGAACCCTCCTGGGAACCATCTGGGGACCCCTCCTGGGAACCCTCCTGGGAACCATCTGGGGAACCCTCCTGGGAACCATCTGGGGAACCCTCCTGGGAACCCTCCTGGGAACCATCTGGGGAACCCTCCTGGGAACCATCTGGGGACCCCTCCTGGGGAACCTCCTGGGAACCCTCCTGGGGAACCTCCTGGGAACCCTCCCTGGGAATCCTCCTGGGGAACCCCATGGGAACCCTCTGGGGAACCCTCCTGGGGACCCTCCCTGGGGACCCTCCTGAGGAACCCTCCTGGGAACCCTCCTGGGGAAGCCCTGGGAACCCTCCCTGGGAACCTCCCTGGGAACCTCCCTGGGAACCCTCCTGGGAACCCTCCCTGGGAACCCCCTGGGGAATGTCTGGCCATTCTCTGCCAGCAGGGCTGGCTGCTCAGTGTGGGGGCCTGAGGACAGGGGCCCTGCACACTGGGGTTACTGAGCGCCCCACACCCTCAGGGACCCCCAGGGCTGCACCCTGCAGGGTTCAGGACCACGTGATCCTGGGAATTGCGCGGGGTTAGTTCGGCCGTACGCAAGGCAAGGGCCTTGGTGAGCCCTCAGATGTGCTCTGGCTCAGCCTCCCCTTAAGGCACCATCGCCCCCAAGGGGCAAAATGGGTCTTGGGAAACTGAGAGGAACTCAACTCAACTCAGAGACCGAGCACGAGGTCCCTACTTATAGCTACACGTGTTACATACACAGAGACGTGTGTCTGACACATTAACAGTCCACAGCGAGAGGCTCAGGGGTTGGGTCATCTGTGCTAATAAAAGATTAAGTCTGGGGGCTGGAGCAATAACACAGTGGGGAGGGCATTTGTCATGCACGCGGCTGACCCGGGTTTGATTCCCAGCATCCCATATGGTCCCCTGAGCACCGCCAGGGGTGAGAGGTCCTGAGTGCAGAGCCAGGAGTAACCCCTGTGCATCGCCGGGTGTGACCCAAAAAGAAAAAAAAATTAAGTCTGGTGGCTGGAGTGGTGTCTCGAGATCGGCCGTGCGCACTCTACATGCACAACGCCAGGGTTTGTTCCCAGCACTGCAAAAGCAAACAAAAAACCTCAAAATGACAGGCAGCGTTCAACACGGTTTTCGGGTTTTTGTTTGTGTTGTGTTTGGCTTGGGGCACACCTGTGGAGTGCTCCGTGCTGGGCAGCCCTGGTGGCACACAGGGGACCATACAGACAGAACTACGACCGACTGTGTGCAGAGCAAGCACCTTATTTTTTTATTTTGGGGCCACACTTGGTGGTGCTCAGGGCTGACTCCTGGCTGCGCTCAGGGAACACTCCCGACTGTCCCAGGAAGCCACATGGGACGCCAGGGATTGAACCTGGCTTAGCCGCAGGCAAGGCGAGTGCCCTGCCCGCTGCACCGTCTCTTCACCACCTCTTCCTGCGCCTTAGCTTCTGTTCTCTCCAGCCCTCCACGTTGGTTTTCTAAGCAGACCCAGCAACAGAATCTTGTAAATCCCATCCCCCACTAAAAGAAACTTCATCTTTTCAGACTCACCCCCTAAAAATAAGTTCTAATGTCCCATTTCTGGGTACCCACCACTCCCATTCTACTTTGTGTTTTGTTTTGACACTCAGTGGAGCTAAGGGCTTACTCCTGGTTCTGTGCTCGGGGATCACTCGTGGCAGGCTCAGGGGACCAAATGGGGTGCCGGGGATCAAACCCGCGTTGGTTCAGCCAGGTGCAAGGCAAGCACCCTCCCCGCTATACTGTGGCCTTGGCTCTCATTCTACTTCCTGTCCCCATGCCTTTGCCCTCGTTATCTCATTAATACTGTTTTGGCATTGGAGGACAATTTGCCCGCTTTGCCCCAAACCAGGTTGTGCCTGAGCTTCCAACAGGGATATTGTGTGTATCGCCAGGAAAGCTCCAAGTGCTCGCGTGACCTTCCTAGATGGAGATACCGCTGTTCTGTCAGTGTCACGGCAAAACCTCGAGAGTCGAGTTCTGTGCCGATAAACAGTTCCAACCAGCTCAGTCTGTGCCTCCTATTTATGAAGTCCTTGTCCAGTGTCCAGGGAAAGTACTGGACTTTCCCTCTTCTGGAATGTTCTCTCCCATACCTTTTTAGCCTTGTTTTGGAGTTTTGTGCCAGGAACTGTTCTGAATGTTCAAGCATTACAGACAAAGGCAGAGCTGGCACTGGGGAAAAATGCCTTTGCTGCTCTTCTTTGTTTGGGGGGGGGTGGCACACCCAGCTGTGCTAAGGGGGCCATACGGGATGCCGGGCCCCAAGACCACCTTTCCTGCCGACTGCTTCCTTCCCCCCGTGGAGCAGGACGCGAGCTCGTCAGCTCAGAGCAAGGTCCAGGTCCTCTTCCTTTGCAGCAGCGCCTGGCGACCAGCTTTCAGAGTCCCCGGCACGAGTGACGAATGCCCCCTTAAGGCTGCTGGGGCGCCAGCCACCAGCTCTCTCCCCCACCGCTCTGCAATCCCGCAGCCCCGCCTCCTCTCGGACACGCCATGGTCTTGTTCAGGTGACCGGTGCCGTCCCGATCAACAAACCCAGCTGCCGAACCCAGCCCAGCACCTTACTAGGGCCGCTGCTGTGTCACACGAGCTGAGCTGTGGCCGGCCACGCTGACCGTATTTACTCGCCGGGCCTTTGGAGAGCTCATCAGTGGTTCTCAAAGGGGATGAGCACGGACGAACGGTGAGGCGGCCACGCTGACACGGGCCGTGTTCTGGTCCCTCCGGCACCAAAGCCAAATCACAGACAAGAGAACTACAGTGGGACGGCGGGCAAAGGGGTCCCGAGTGTTGCTCTGGAAGGGCCGGGAAGGGAAGCTAAGCGCGAGAAAGGGCTCTAGTCTCGAGGAGAGCCGGAGGCAGGCACATACCGAGGAATGAGCCGTCCAAGGAATCAAGCCTCGTTCCCCGCAGTAGGGGAGCGGCAGGAAATGGCGTTAGGGCCGAAGAGTGGCTCAGTGGGCTGAGCGCAGGCTCGTATGCAGGGTGCTGGGTGTGACCCCGACACGTGCTCCCCAGGGCACCACCAGGGGTGATCCCCAAGCACTGAGTCAGGACCGGCCCCAGAGTAATGTTGGCTGTGACACCGAACAAAAATCCCAACCGAAAGGAAGAGGTGAGGAGAGGTCATAGACGCACGCTGCCCCCAAATATGCACAGTCTTGGGCGGAGCAACAGCACAGGGGTAGGGCCGAAGCAAAGGGGCGGGGCCGCAGCACAGGGGCGGGGCCACAGCACAGTGGGTGGGGCATTTGCCCTGCATGTGTCCATCCCCGTTCGACCCCCACCCCCCACGGCAGCATTCCACAGAGCCCCCTGAATTCACCAAGAGTATATCCTGAGTGCAGAGCCAGGAGTTACCCCTGAGCATCACCAGGTGGGCCCCAAATCCAAACAACAACAACAACAACAACAAAACATATTAGTCCTTTGCGTGAAAATTTAGAATTTGAAGTGCAATGAACTTTTGTTGTTATTGTTGTTCTTGGAGGATTTGTTTTGCTTCACATCTGTTTTGGATCACATCTGTCTGTGCTCAGGGCTTACTCCTGGTTCTGTGCTCAGGGATCACTTGGGGGGGTGCCTGGGAGGACCACAGGGGATTGAACCCAAATAAGCAGCATGCAAAGCAAGCGCCCGACCCGCTACAGTCTCTCCAGGCCCCGGAGACGTTTCCCAAAGGAAATGCGGGTTACCATCTGGACAACAGGTTACGGGGGCCAGGAACAGAAGCAGCGGAAGGCTGGGGCAGGACTCTGGGTGAGGATCGGAGGTGGCCCAGTCAGACAGGGCACCGCTGAGGTGGCAGCAGTCAAAGCAAAACAGTGTCACCATTCTGGGTCTTCTGGTTAGGCCGTTACTGACGTTAGAGCCGCCAGGAGTGATTCCTGAATGCGGAGCCAAGAGTAACCTCTGAGCACCTCGGGGTGTGTCCCCAAAACAGCACAGAACAGAAGCTTGGCCCCGTCTGCTGATCCCGCAGTCCTTCCACGCGTACCTAGCTAGCAAGCCACAGCAGGAAGGAAGCACCCACACCAAAGCACGGCTGCACCCCGGGAAGCCACCACAGCCCTGCTGGAACCAAGGGACTTCCCGCTCCTCCCAGTCTTGTCCAGCCCTGCTCACTTATTTGTCTTTCCAGCTGTGCACGGGACCGGGAAGAGATTGGAAGGAGGAAACCTTGAACCTCCGTCGTGCAGGGGGCTCCCCGCCCCCCGCTGGCATGAGGAAGCCTCTGCACTCAGTTCACACTGCGGCTTCCCAACACCCTGGGGCTCCAACTTGGGCTCCTTTGAGTGCACCAACCTACCGAGTCCTTTGGCCACATCTTTTTTTTGCTTTTTGGGTCACACCCAGCGATGCACAGGGGTCACTCCTGGCTCTGTACTCAGGAATTACTCCTGGCCGTGCTAAGGGGACCATATGGGATGCTGGGAATCAAGCCCGGGTCGGCTGCATGGAAGGCAAACGCCCTACCCGCTGTGCTATCACTCCAGCCCCTTGGCCACATCTAAAAGGTGAATCTAATCGCGTAGTTCTGCGTAAGATCACCCGGTCGCGTCCCACCACACTCCTGAGATTTCACTCCCTTATCATGCCCCAGCCCCCTCCGTGCCCTCCACGCCAGGCCCACTGGGACCCGCCACTGGGCTTGCCTTTTGTTTGCTTGGGGGGGCCACACCTGACGACGCTGGGGGTGGCTCCTGGCTCTGTGCTCAGGAGCTGGTCCTGGGGATGGTTGGGAGACCATGTGGGTTGCCAGAGATCGAACCTGGCTCAGCCTAGTTTGCTCAGAAGGCCCTGGGGATTCTGCTCGAGGTTCACGATTTCCTCCTCCCGATCTCTTCCCAGTCCCCGTGCACACAGCTGTGTGCTTGAACGGCCTGCGACAGCCCAGCCCTGGCTGTGTATCTGGTGACCAGCTTCTCCAAGATGAGAGGGACACGAGGGAGCGGAAGGACCAGGGCGTGTGGCCTCAAGGACGGGGGTAACTGCCAGCAACACTCCTCTCAAGCTGCCAATTTCCTGTCAAGAACTCACCGGAGACAGCTGAGCCATGACCAGTGTCAGGACCAGCCCTGGAGAGACACAAGCCAAGCCGCTGGAAACGCTGGGGCCTCCTCGGGGGAGGGGCGCGGCAAAGCCCCCAGCCGCACCCACAGCCCCCAGCCACCACAACGCCAACTCATCTCTGGAGACACCAAACTGACGAAGCTCCAGTATACTGGTTTGGGCTGAAAGCTCGGGGGTCTTCTTGGCATGGGAAGAGCAGGCGCCCCTACCCCCCACAGCCAGGCCCATGTAAACGGACTTTCTTTTTTTTTTCTTTTTTTGGTCACACCCAGCGATGCTCAGGGGTTACTCCTGGCTCTGCACTCAGGAATTACTCCTGGTGGTCCTTGGGGGACCAAATGGGATGCCGGGGATCAAACCCGGGTCGGGCGCGTGCAAGGCAAACGCCCTCCCCGCTGGGCTGTCGCTCAGACCCAAGCGGCCCCGTTTCACAGCCTGACTCATCTCGGCAGCGATGCCCAGTTACGCTGATGGAACTCACGGGCACATCGGACTTTAGGCTGAAAACTCTGGGACCCCCCTTGGGAGAGGGTGAGCTGAGAGTCGTCCCAGATCTACAGATCCCGGAGCTCCTGGACACCCCCAAATCCCACCACCCTCACAGCCCAGCAGGAGCACAGCAAACTAGACTCAAGAAGCCCGCTAAGCTCAACAAGCAAAATAACAGCACAGAAGGCACCAGAGTAACACACAGCTCAGTGAGCCCACAGACCCTGACTTCCCTCTGTCACTGTCGTCCTGTTGCTCATCGATTTGCTCTAGCGGGCACCAGTAACGTCTCCATTGTGAGACTTGTTACTGTTTTTGGCATATCGAATACGCCATGGGGAGCTTGCCAGGCTCTGCCGTGCAGGCGAGATACTCTCGGTAGCTTGCTGGGCTCTCTGAGAGGGGCAGAGAAATCGAACCCGGGTTAGCTGCGTGCAAGGCAAATGCCCTACCCACTGTGCTATCGCTCCAGCACTTTCCTTTGGAGTGAGATATAACAATTTTCAAAAACTTTCTTTTACTGGGGCTGGAGAGATAGCACAGCAGGTAGGGCGTTTGCCTTGCACATGGTTGACCCGGGTTCGATTCCCAGCATCCCATAGGGTCCCCCGAGCACCGCTGGGGGTAATTCCTGAGTGCATGAGCCAGGAGTAACCCCTGTGCATCGCCAGGTGTGACCCAAAAAGCAAAACAAAAACAAACAAACAAAAAAGAGACAACTTTTACTTTTACTTCTTTTACTTAAGTATTTTTTGATAATCCCAACTTACCATTCTGTTGTAACAAGCAATATAAGATAATTTTGTGCCTACCAAGGGGCCAGACTTTGGGGGGTAAGTGGGAAACTGGGGACAATGATGAAAGAAAGGTTACACTATGGTGGGCCAGTGCTGGGAGAACACTGAATGCTCAAAACCACTGTTATGAACGACTTTGTAAACTACAGTGCTTAAATAAAGTGTTTTTTTTAAAGAAAATTACATGTAAAAAAGTAACGTATGGGGGTACAACTCTTTCAGATTTTATATTCTGTTCTACAGTGCATGATTTCAACATTAACAATACATGCCACGTATCAATGTCCAAGAGATCTAATCACCTACTCTGGAAAAAAAATCTTCTATTTTGTCCTGTTTCCTGTCTAGTCCATGGACTACCAACATTCTGGATGGAGACAAACAGAGGCTAAAGAGAAGAGCCACAGGGTTACTTGACTGTTCTAGAAATCCACTTTCTGTCTAAAGGAGTCAAGTTGACCATTTCATTAAACAAATAAACTCCAGGGGGCGGGGAAGACAGTGCAGGAACTAAGGTGCTTGTCCTGTCTGGAGCTGACCTGATTTCATCCCCCAGGCACTGCCAGGAGTGATTCCTGAGCACAGAGCTAGGAGCTTTTTCCTCCCCTTGGGAAAAAAAATCATAATAAAGACTTTGGGGTGGGGAGACAGGTCAGAGGACTGGGATGCGAGCTCGGCATACGCCCGACCTCCTGTCTGAGCGCAGAACCTCCTGCCTCAGCCCCCGGCATGGCGGCTCAGAGAGGCTCCCGCACCAGTAGCACTAGAGAATGGGACCCACTGCCAGGGGTGGGCCCAGGTCACCAAGAGATGCTGGAGACGCACCCCTGCCCCCCCACAATAAAACAGAACAAACAGGTTCTATGAATGGCAGCCGGAGAGCTGGTACAGGGGTAAGGACACGCCTTGCATGAGGCCAATCCACGGGACCCCGGCGCCCACCTGGCTCCCGAGCACTGCAGGTCTGGCCTCCTCCCGCCCCCCCCTCCCAAATATATTATATGTTAAATAAAATTGAAAACACACACTTTAAGGGTGAACTCAAAGAATCCTTTTTTTTTTTTTCTTTATGGGTCACACCTGGCGATGCACAGGGGTTACTCCTGGGTCTACACTCAGGAATCACCCCTGGCAGTGCTCAGAGGACCATATGAGATGCTGGGAATCGAACCCGGGTCGGCCACTTGCAAGGCAAATGCCCTACCCACTGTGCTATCGCTCCAGGCCCTGAACTCAAAGAATCCTAAAAGTGACATTTCATGTCTTATGTCTTGCACGCAGCCCAACGGGGTTTGATCCCCGGGATCCTGTATGGTCCCCTGAGCACAGCTGGGTGTGGCCCCGAAGCAAAACCAAGAATAAACAAATAAATAAACAGTTCCATTTAAGGTGGAATTTGGGTAAGTGAAAAAAGACAACAAACACAAATTCTTTAATAGAATTCATGTAAATTTTTTTTTTCTTGAAAAGATCTGGGCTGAGGCTGCTCAAGGCGTGTCCTGCCTGTGGGAGACCCTGGCTGGTCCCTCACAGCACCAGGACTGACCCTGAGCACTAAACTGGGAGGAACTCCTGAGCACCACTGGGTATGGCCAAACAAAGCAAAATAATTCTTTTTTTTTTTTTTTTGCTTTTTGGGTCACACCCAACGATGCTCAGGGGTTACTCCTGGTTTTTTGCACTCAGGAGTTACTCCTGGCAGTGCTTGGGGGACCATACGGGATGCCAGGGATCGAACCCGGGTCGGCCGCGTGCAAGGCAAACACCCTAACCGCTGTGCTATTGCTCCGGCCCCCATAATTCTTTTTTTTTATTTTTATTTTATTTTCTTTGCTTTTTCGGTCACACCTGACGATGCACAGGAGTTACTCCTGGCTCATGCACTCAGGAATTACCCCTGGCCATGCTCAGGGGACCATATGGGATGCTGGGATTTGAACCCGGGTCGGCCGCGTGCAAGGCAAACGCCCTACCCGCTGTGCTATCTCTCCAGCCCCTCTTTTTTTTTTTTTTTTAAAAAAAAAGATTCTCAATCATCTTCAGATGAAAAAGTGACAAACCAAAGAGCAGGCTATCAGCTCACCAGCCACCTTCTCCTTCACCCCGAATCAGAGAGCAAACACAGTCTCAAGAGGGTTTCAGCTTTTATTGAATGAGGTCTTCAACACTGCAAAGGAACTCCCCCTTCCTGAAAAGGCAATCTCAGCACTCACAGATGATTCTCAAGCCCGGTTCTGTCCAAAGAACAAGGAATGAGGGAGAAATTCGCTTTTTAAACAAGTTTCACAATTTCTTTTGGCAGCAATGAGGGAGGAAACCTACACGATTCACAGCCTACAGTGGTTCCACACACGCGAGCACAGGAGAAGCTCGGGGCAACTCTGGGAAAGTGCTCCCACACGGCGAGGGGCCAAGGCGCACCCTGCACAGCACCTGGGAAGGGGTCCGAGGGCTCCCCCGGACAGGGCAGCTCCCCGCCTCCTAGGTCTCTGTCCAAGTCAAGGCAGTGGACCAAGGCCCAGAGGGCACGGGGCTAACTGCAGCTGCCCAGTGCACAGCTCTGCCCCTTCCTGCAGGCACATCAGCTCTGAACAGACCCGGGTGGCCGGCATTTGTCCCCCCCAGCCTGCACCTTCAAATCCAAGAGACCACTGGGAGTCACTTCAATGTAACACACAATTCTCTGCGCTGTGTTTCCAGTGAAAGGAGAAACACTCAGAGCTGGAAAGCGTTAGAAGCAAAAAGAAGGCAGCAGCCCTTCGGTTCGGACTAACGGGATGAGTCTGACTCTCGCCAAGGAATACGGCTCGGGTTCAGGGGACTGTGCAGGGATCATCAGGTCCCCTCTCCGGGGTTAGTGTCAGGGCTGTGCATGACTTAACAGCACACGCGCTCTCCCCATTCCACTACGACAAGCGCTAAGAATCGTCAGTCAGGCAAGGATGGCTTAATAGTGACCATTTCTCTTTGGTCTGTTAGTACTTGAGCTCCAGGAGAAATACAGTCCGACCGAGAAGGCAATGAAGCGGGACCAGAACGCTCACAGCGGCACAGTACTCGTATTTAGTTCACAAAAGCACGACTCAAGTAATTTTATTCACACAAAATTCTTTTCTAAAACCAGCACCCGCTTGGAAATACACGAAGGGAGATACGTGCTAGCAGGCCCGGCCCGCTCCAGTCCTGCTGACGGCCTGAAGCGAAGGGCTCCGGCAGGCATCTAGAATGATTAGCGACCAGAGGCGCCTGGGTCAGCAAACGGAGCACAAACACAAACTGAGTTCTTTGGATCATCGGTGTGGTGTCAAACACCCACAACCGACATTTGTAAATGAAAACATGGCAGGACTTTCAGTCACTAGTGTCACCTGATACCCAGGAGAAACTCAGTGGGAAGGAGCCCCCCGCCCCCACCCCCACAAGATTACAAAAGGCAACCATAAACATTAAGGAGGGCCACAGATGTGGCTCCGTGGTCACGCCTTACATGAGGTACTGCCCCCCCCCCCGCCACACACACACACACACACACACACACACACACACACACACACACGAGACAGGCCTATTCTATGTTATGTCAAGTTAGGAAAACGAGAACCCACTTTCCTGCCGAGTTAAAAGCTGGGTTATTAGTAGTAGTATTAGAAAAGTCAACTTTTTCCAGAGCAGAACAGCAAATCCATGTTTGAGGGACACAGGAGAAGTGGGTTTGCATTGAAGTGACTGATTGGCGATCGCCTACCACGTATGTTCCAGCCGTGTGGAGTGGGAGATTGTCACCTGAGTGAAGTCGACTATCGGCCATGAAACTGCAGTGCCAGGCTAGAGCTGCTCGAGCTATGGAGGCAAAGACACCCTCTCCCGCCAGGCTGATCGGAACCGACCTGCTGTGCGCCAAAATAATGTTCTTAGAAGCAAAGTAAAATAAAAAAAATACTATGATGAAAAATAACGTTTTAATAAAGCATAGTGCCCACATGCAAAGAGAAAGAAAACCCAAACTCCACAGCATCACAATCTTCAGGGGCTCAGTGCTCTCTGGGTTGTCATTTTCACGCCACGCTGGAAGAAAGAGCGTTTGCCAGGAGACTGATGCGACCACAATCTTCAACCAGCTCGTGCCAGGCACTGGCAGGTGTCGCGGGCTCTTGGTGGCGCCGCTCTGGAGAGTGTCTGCAAGTTTAAGAGATCAGGAAGGATGGAGGAAAAGACTTTTTTCTTCTGATAGTCTGGTTCGGTGGATTCTCCCGGGAGCAGGCTGAGACCGCAGCCCAGTGAGATGAGGTACTGCCAGGCAAGGGCCACCGGGCTGTCGTCCTGGCCCGCGGGGATAAGCCGTCATTTCCTACGTGCCGACTCTCAGTCTCAGCCCAGCCAAAGTGAAGGTTAGTCCTGATCTTATCCTCGGCTGGAGCGAGTGGCACGCCCACAGCCTGGGCTGACCTCACCCGAGACCCTCCCTAGGCACATCTGACTGTTCCCAGCGTCATACAGGGTCCTGCTGGCCTTGGGGGTGGGGGGCAAGGAGGATGTTTTGGCAAATGACTGGTATGTGTGGAGGGATGGAGGGGAAAAGAAAGGAGAATGCTTGGAAAGGAAATGGTACATCTAACTACAAAAGGCAAATCTCTCCAGAAATCCAGGGAAGGTGCCGGTGGAGGGAGGGTTCAGCACGGGGACCAACTGCACCATACACACTACTATCTTAAAAAGAAAGAAAAAAAAAATCACTGATCTGTTCAACGTCACAGAGGAAGATGGGCAAACTTTGTGGACGATAACGTGTTGTTTCCTAGGTTTGGAGACAGTTTTGGTTTGTCAAAGACCGGATGACAGCTAAAGGACCCGGCCTGGATGGGAAATCCAAGGCTGTGTCCATAGTTACGTGTCAGGATTTTTAAACTAATGCCGACCATAATATGGGGGAAAACACTTTTAACTTTTGCCTACCGAGTCCTCCTTTGAGTGTCTGCATAAACAAAGAAGCAGGTCTCTGTGGATATCAGATCAACTGAGATACGTAGGTACAAAAACAACAACCAACACCTTACCCCCAACAGCTACAACCTGTGGAAGCTGATTATCTAGGCACCAAGGGAGTCTCTGAAAATAAGGGAGGTCTCGAGGTCTCATCAGAAATCCCAAAAACTGCTGGGACAGTACAAGTGTGTGTGTGTGTGTAAAAGGGGCGTTAAAAGGCTTCCCAGTGTCATGCTTTAGCAATACTGACGTCAATTCATATTGGCAGGGTCGCAACCGTAAGATGGGCGTGTAAACAGCAGAACCTCGCGCTGGGGCGGGCCCGACCCGACCTCCTCCTCCACCGAGGCTTCAAGTGTGTCCAGGGGCTCAGACCGCGGTCTCGCGGCCGGCCTTGAGATTGGGGGCTGAGAACTGTCTCCTCATCCTGGGCGGGGTCCCGGCCGGGGGTCCCGGGGGCGGGGCCCTGTCGGCCTGCCCGGGGCCGTCCCCGGGGCCGCCGTGCGCTGCGCAGTGCGGCTGCCGGTGCGGGTGCGGGTGCGGGTGCGGGTGGCCGGGGCGCCGGGCCGGGGCCGGCTGCGGCTCGGCGGCGTTGGCGGCGTTGGCGGGGTGGGCGTTGGCGGGGTGGGCGCCGCGCGGGCCCCGGGGCGGGCCGCCGCTGAGCGAGTTGCTCCTCCAGCGCGGGGCCGGCGGCGGCGGCGGGCTGACGGGCTGCTTGGTGACCTGGATGTGCGGCGCGTCCCCGGGGGCCGCGCGGGCCGCGCTCTCGGGGCTGCCCCTGCGCGCCTCGTCGTCCTTGGGGATGCGCAGCTCGATGACCTCGTCCTCGGTGATGATGATGTGCGTGCCGGGGCTCCAGGAGTTGCGGTGCTTGGGGTTGCTCTTGAAGGGGAAGCGCGGCTTGCGGTTCTCGGGCGGGATGAAGCGGTGCGGCGCGTGCTGCCGCCGCAGCTGCTTGGCGAGCTCCTGCTGCTGCAGGTTGCGGAAGCGCAGCTGCTCCTGCCGCATCCAGCGCAGGCGGCCGCGGCGGAAGGCCGGGTCGCCGCTCATCAGGCGGCTCACGCGCTCCTCCTGCGCGGGGTCCGGGCCGGCCGCGCATGCGCCCGCCGCGCCCGCCGCGCCCGCCGCGCCCACCGCGCAGGCGCCCGCCGCCGCCGCCCGCGCCCCGCCCCGCGGCTCGGCGCCGCCCACCAGCGGCAGCACCTTCTCCAGGCGCAGCATCTTGTTCCGCAGCAGCCGGATCTCCTCGTCCTTGAGGTGGTTCTGCTGCTTCACCTCCTGCAGGACGTCCTCCAGCTTGTCGATGTGCACCCGCAGGTCGTCCACGTCCGAGCCGCCCTTGCCGCCGCCGGCCAGCGCGTCGTCGGCGCGCTCGTCCCCGACGCCCACCGTGTCCCACACGTCCCGCGCCACGGCGCGCCACGAGTCGCGCTCGTTGGGGTCCTTCTTGCCGTAGGTGGCGCTCAGCTCCTTCATCTTGACGATGGCCAGCGCCTCGATCTCCTGCCGGCTGTGGCGGAAGTCGTTGAGCGCCACCTCGTAGCAGATCTCCTTCACGGCCTGGATCTTGAGGTCCGACACGGTGACCCACTTGGCGTCCTTGCCCAGGCGCCGCCGCTGCGGGATCTGGTACATCTTGAGGGGCTCGCGCTTCTTGCCGCTGCTCGGGAGGCCGCAGCGCTTCACGATGGTCTGCAGCTTGCTGGGCGGGAGCTTCTCCCTCAGGGAGGTGATGAGCCGCCAGCTCTCCTCGCACGACCGCTTGTCCGAATCGTCCCCGCTATCGGAGTCCGCGTCCTTTGGGAAAACAAAATCAAAAAAAAAAAATGGCCCCCAGATAACCAAAATTAAAATGGAAAAAAGGAAAATCAAACTGAAGAAAAACAAGCCAAAACCAAAACAAAACAAAAAAAACCAAAACCAAAACCACAAAACCAACGCCTTAACCAAATGAAAAAAAAAAAGAAAACTAAAACCAAAAAAACACCCAAGAACCGAAAGAAACGAACAAAATAAACCCCTGCGTGAGGTGGAGGACTCCTCGGGAAGACACGGCTCTCGGAGGTTACGGTTAGTCTGCAGGCTCAGACGCGCAACGTCACGCAGCCAAACTTGCGATGCTGCCTTCGGTGATGAACCGCCCCGTCTAGGCTCGGGAGGGTTTCACACAGGAGTGCGGCTCTCGCTGCGGTCATCTGAGATTTAACACTGTGCGAAACAACGTCCCCACTGTCTCCGGAAAGTGAGGTGCCCCCCCATGCTAACACCCATGCAGCCAGCGCCCCGCATTTGCCTTGGTTATTGCTGTCGCTTCATCCAGAAACTCTCTGCCCCATGAGTGAGCACAGACACCGCACAGGGCGTGGCGAGCAGGCGGGTTAGCAAAGGTTAGTGAGGCCGGAGGACACCGCGCTGGCTTAGCTTTACTAAAAAGAGCAGCCCTAGAAAAAGTTAGAAGATGAGAAAGTAGAAAGGGTCAAACAGGATGACGGTTACAAGTGCGAAGAGTCCCGAGCAGCCAACCACACAGTTCTCATCCGTCAGAGCGCTGTTTTCTGTAAGCCAGTGGGCTTCTCGACTACTGCCATGAACACAGGCTGATCTTGCTGTTTTCTTGTGTCATATCAAAGCGATTCATTTAATTCATATGATTAAACTTTGCTATTCTATGAACGAGGAAGTGTAAATAAAGGGTTCTTTTTATAATCTCTATTTTCACATACCTGAACTTGTGAATACTTCTTTCTCCTCCAAAATCTTAAGAATAAACTCCCTGGGGCCAGAGAGGCAGTACTGGGTTTAAGGTGCTTGTCTGAAGGTGGCATACTCCCGTTCAATCCCTGGCACTATAGAAGGTCTCAAGCACAGAGTCAGGAGTAATCCCTGAGCACAGAGCCAGGAGTAAACCTTGAGCACTGCTCAGTGTAGCAGACTCCCCGCCCCCTGGAAATAAAGTACCAGAGTAAAAATTAAGTGAGGGGACTGGGGAGACACCCCACTGTGCCGGGCACCCTTTGCACGGAGGCCTGGCTTTGACCCCCAGCAGGACATGGCCCTTGGAGCACCACAGAGAGCAACTTCTGGGCATCATCATGTTTAAACTAAAAACCCAAACTAACAAGTAAATTCACTGAAATTTAAGTTACACGGGTCGAAGCGATACCTCAGCAGGCTGGAATGCAGGCTTATTGCTTCGATTTTTGTTTTTGGGTCACACTGGAGGTGCTCTGGGAATTGAGCCTGGGCCAGCTGTGTGCCAGGCCAGCGCCCTCCCTGCTGTCCTAGCGCTCTGGTCCTGGAGTACACATCTGTAAGAGGCCCAGGTCTGATTCCTGTGCCAGGTCTGATTCCTGGCTCGGCACAACCCCCCGAAGCAGTGCCAGGAGTGTCCCCTGGACTCTAAGCCTGGATAGCCACTGAGCAGAGCTGTGGGGGGGCTACACCCCAAATTAAGCAAGGCAAATATTTTTCTTTTTTTTTTCTTTTTTTTTCTTTTTTTGCTTTTTGGGTCACACCTGGAGATGCACAGGGGTTACTCCTGGCTCTGCACTCGGGAATTACCCCTGGCGGTGCTCAGGGGACCATATGGGATGCTGGGAATTGAACCGGGTCGGCCGCGTGCAAGGCAAACGCCCTACCCGCTGTGCTATCACTCCAGCCCCGAAAATATTTTTCTTAAACACCATTTACAATTCCCTAAGTAATAGTATCAGGTAGCAGTGTGGTTTTCTTTTTTTTGCTTTTTGGGTCACACCTGGCGATGTACAGGGGTTACTCCTGGCGGTGCTCAAGTGACCTTATGGGATGCTGGGAATCGAACCCGGGTCGGCCGCGTGCAAGGCAAACGCCCTACAATTCAGCAGTTGTTTTCTATGAGACAGTCCCAGCTCGATGCGGACCATCACTTGAAAGTGACAGTTCCTCCCATCCACATATGGAAGGTAAAGACTATATGCTACTTACATAAAGTGGATCCACTCTTTATTTTTATTTATTTATTTATTTATTTATTGCTTTTTGGGTCACACCCGGCGATGCACAGGGGTCCTGGCTCATGCACTCAGGAATTACTCCTGGCGGTGCTCGAGGGACCATATGGGATGCTGGGAACCCGGGTTCACCGCGTGCAAGGCAAACGCCTTACCCGCTGTGCTATCGCTCCAGCCCCGTGGATCCACTCTTTAAAAGGATTGTTAACTAGGCTTTGCAGCCACAGCTGTACCATTACCATTTTCTCTACAGGGGAACTTTTCTGAGACCTAAAACAGCCATCTGGAGGCTGGGGCAGGAGTGGAGCGGGGAGGGCGCTTGCCCGGCACGCAACTGACACAGGTTTGTTTGATCCCCAGCATCCTGTATGGTCCCTGAGCACCACCAGGTGCAATTCCTGAGTGCAGAGCCCTGAGCATCGCTGGGTGTGGCCCCCGATTAAAACAAATAGTGATCTGATTTTATAACAATGTAGTTTCAGTAGCTTTTAAAACAACAGATTTAGAATTCATTATAGATTAGGAAAAGTTTTTATTCAGGAGGAAAAGTTCCTGGGAAAAATAACTACTCATCAGACTAGTTGAAAATACTCTAGAAAATGAAAATATTGTCACTGAACAGTCCATTTATCTGGCTCACCGGCTGTGATCACTAAAATTATTTAGGTTACAGGGTTTTTACTACGTCTTTGTTTTCGTGCATTTTGGAAGGCCACATTTTGGGGTGTTCAGGGTCTCCTCCTGGCACTGGGGCCCAGGGGTCAAACCTGGCAGTGCCGAGGGCTAGCTGTGGCTCTGCCTTAAGGGCTGACTCCTGGAGGGGTTCTGGGACCATACGCAATGCCAGGGACCAGATGGGGTCTTGCAGCAAGGCAAGAGCCCTACTGCACGCTGCACCAATCCCCCAGCCCAACACCTCCATTGTTTTATTTTGGGGCCACACTCAGCGGTGATCAGGGCTGACTCCTGGCTCTGTGCTCAAGGATCACTCCTGGCAGTGCTCAGGGAGCCCTATGGGATGCCGGGGATTGAACCAGGGTTGGCTGCGTGCAAGTTAAGTGCCTCAGCTGCAGTACTATCTCTCTGGACTCCACCTGTTATTTTTTTTTTCTTTTTGGGTCACACCCAGCGATGCTCAGGGGTTACTCCTGGATTTGCACTCAGGAATTACTCCTGGCAGTGCTTGGGGGACCATATGGGATGCCGGGGATCGAACCCGGGTCGGCCTCGTGCAAGGCAAACGCCCTACCCGCTGTGCTATCGCTCCGGCCCCCCAACTGTTATTTTTTTAATGAATCAAAACGAATAAACAGTATTAGTGCCCTCTAGATTGAAAATAATTTGTTTTGTTTTTGTGCCATACCCAGCAGTTTTCAGGGGTCCTTCTTGGCAGCTCCAGGGACCATATGGGGTGCTGAGAATCAAACCTGGGTGGCTGCATGCAAGGCAAATGACCTAGCCACATATGGGGGTCCCTTAAATTTCTATATGTACATACTTTTTTTTTTTTTTTTTTTGCTTTTTGGGTCACACCCAGTGATGCTCAGGGGTTACTCCTGGCTTTGCACTCAGGAATTGCTCCTGGCAGTGCTTGGGGGACCATATGGGATGCTGGGGATCGAACCCAGGTCAGCCGCGTGCAAGGCAAATGCCCTACCCGCTGTGCTATCGCTCCGGCCCCTATATGTACATACTTTCTAAGAAATAAAAAAGTAAAATGTAACTTCATGCACTGATTGGGCCTCTGAAATGCCGCTGCTGTTACTAATTTTTATCATGTATGAAGGCCTATAAATGGGAAATGAGTCCATTTGCATCTGCTACCTATCTGAAAGAAATAAGAATCAACAAAAGCAAGATTCAGATTCTGTTTGGGTCTTTTTCATTTTTAGCATAAAGATTTGAAAGGCTAATATTAAACGATGACAAAAATAGAGGAAAACAGTGTTTAACTCCTAAAAACATTTCCTTGAAAATATGCATAAACCAAGTTTTACAGAACAGAAAATGGTTAGTTCCACATAACTGACAGCTGTCACTCTTCCCCCGTGGCTGCTTTTCCTTTTCTCTCAAACAGCTTAATAGCTCAAGAGACAGTACAGCGGGCACGGGGCTTGCTCTGCACAGACCTGACTTGGGCTTGACCCCGACACCACGTGACCTCCCCCCTCTTGGAGCAGTGATCCCCAAGGAGGGCCTCGAGCGAGCCCCAGACGTGGTCGGTGTGGCCGCAAACCAGAAGCAAACCCCAAAAGGAGAACAGTGATTCGGGAGATAAATGCTCTGGTCATGACTTCAATCTCATGTTTGAGAGATAACGGGGTGGGGGTGGGGGTCCCACCTCAGGTTCTCAGGGGCTGCTCCAGGGGGGGTCACTCCTAGTGGTTCCTGGGATTGAGCCTGGGGTCAGACACACGCAAAGCAACTCCCACGCCCCCTCCCCTCCTTCTCCATCCTCGAGAATTTCAATAGCCAACCCGGAAATGAACCGGATACGAGGGGCGAGTGAGTGCAGGCGCCCTGGCTCTGCACACGGTCCCCAAGCACCGCCAGGGGGACCCTTAACCACAGAGTCAGAGGAAGTGCTGAGCCCCGCCAGTGTGAGCCAAACCCTTCTCCCCAACACCCCCACCCTCCAAAAATGGTTTAAGAACTTGTAAAAATAAGGAAAAACTGTAAAAAGTTCTTTAACAATATTATCATATAATTCTTGACGGACAGTATATTCTGTGTGTGTGTGTGTGTGTGTGTGTGTGTGTGTGTGTGTTGGGCGGGGGTAACACACCTCGGTGCCAGCTGACCGTGCTATGCCAGCCATTGGGCCGGGGCTCCGCGGGCAGGCATGTGCTCCTGCCCTTTGGCGCATCGACCCAGCAATAAGACTCAGTATGTGCCCAAGCACGTCACCCTACTGCACGCTGCCAATTTATACAGAAACAGTGCTCCGTGCACAAAGTAGATCCATTAAGATTCATATATTCCAGGGCTAGGAAAATGACACAGGTCTGGCCTCTGCACGTAATTAAATAATCTTTCTGTTTTCATCGACTACCAAATGCAGAACGGCCCCCTGAGAGGACAGCAGGCAGCTCATGCAAATAAGACACCCCAAACACATATCTCCTCGCAGCAGTTCCGAAAGGACCAGAGGCATAACCAATGCTAAATATAAGCAAATATTCAATAATAGAGCCACATGACGCATTTCAAAAACTATTACTGAATGAAAACTTAAAGAGGCTGAACTCCATTTTGAATGCCAGATCTCCAACAAAAATGATTAGGTATAATAAATAGAAAATATCAACTGATAGTTAAGTTCTTTGTAATCTCTTGTTTACTCATTGGTGCATCTGAAATATCCCTCTTGGTTGGCCAATACAAGGTCAGAAAAACAGATTTTTCCTTTTGGTCTCATGCCTGCTTGGTCTTCAAGCCAAAGCGTCAGAAATGAATTGCTCTTGAGGAAAGAAATGTCCGTGAACTCGACCCTTCTGCCCTTGGGAGCAAAGCCATTTCTTGCCCCAAGCAGCTTCTCTCTTGAAGTCCAAGCTTGCGGTAAGCCACACCGAGCACATGACAAGGAGAACCTGAGCATCTGCAGACTACGCGTGTCCCTAGAGACTAGACCTGCACACGTGTGGGCTCTGGAGATCAAACCCGGGACCTCGCGGGTGTCTAGTGCGCTGAGCATTTGCTCCGCCATGAGCCACACCCCCTCCAGCCCCTAACTTGCGAGTCTGGAATGGCCACTAGCGCTCAGTCACACAGCACTGTCCCACACCTGGCTACCCCAGACGGGTCCCCGCGCCAGCAGCACGGTGCCACGGCGGTGCTGAGGAGCACTGTGAGGAGAGCCCCAGTGACTGTGAGTGTGAGCGAAGCCCCTCGGCCTGGCCGGCAAGAGAGTGTGGAGCACGACCGGGCCCCTCGGCTGTCCGGAGGCGACACTGCTTTTCCTGCCTCAGACACGCCCCCGTCACAGAGGGCTGCTTCAGAGATGAAAAACACAACAGCTGTTAATGTGTTTTGTAAATTACAAAGCACGCTACCAAGGCGGGCACTACGGTTAATAGTCACTACTGCTTAATTACACCGGCCTCACCCCCGCTCTGGCCGGCGAGGCATGGTATTAGATTAGGTGCATTATTGAGATAAAAGGCTCTTTCATGTGTCCCCAGCCTTCCAAGCCCCTAATCACACTGCGGCTAAATCTTTGTTTTTTCATTAAAACCAAATGCCAAGAAGCCCTCCTAGACACACTACACACTGCCATTATCTTGCCCCAAACACTCATTTATTCCCACAATGCATTCTTTCGGGGGATTTCCTATAATTTCCGAAATAACAAACTGTTTCGCTGCCCGACTGCCAGACCCGAAGAGGGAACTGGCCCCGAGAGGCCGAGTTGACGCCGGTTTCGCCACCTCCCTGTGGCCCGAAGCCTCTCCCCGCCACCTCCCCGCCAGGCCACGGCGCAACAGTCTCCACATGCCGGGCTGGACTCCACAGGCTGTTTGATCTCAGGGAACAGCGCTAGTACAGCAGCCTCCTCCCCAACCCCCTCATTCTTAACAGTCCTTGGATCCGGGGGCTGGGAGACAGTGAGGCGGGGAGGGTGCTTGTCCTACAGGCAGCAGCCCCGGGAGGGCTCCCTGGCACCCGGCATGGCTCCCCAAGCACCTCCAGGAGAGATCCCTGAGCACAGAGCCTAGAGTAAGCCCTGAGCATCGCTCGGTGTGACCTATCCACCTTACCGCAGTAAATGAAGTTTTAAAAATCCCTGTATCTTAAAATAGCAAAAATATTTTACCTAAAGACTCGAGGTTTGCTAAGCCTTCGCCTTACAAATCAGACATGCGTTATGACATGTCTAAAGGATGAGGCTTTGTTTAATCAAAATTGGATAGCTTTAAAAATGCAAATCTAATAGATCGACTCATTTGACTTCTTATATTTACAACACTAACTGAGATTTCGTTTCTAATAAACCTAGTCAATCGAGAACCACGGTAAAATGCCAAGGCCGTTGGCATCATCAGGCCAAAATGTGACCTTTAACGTGACTTTTCAGCTCTTCACTCAGTCCCCGCCAGCCGGGGCCCGCTCTGACAGCCCCACGTCACCCCGAGCCCTGACTGAGAATCCAGACTCCATGCAAGGGGACAGAGAAGGATTAACACATGCAACTGTGCAGCAACGACTTTTAGACACAGTTTAACTGAAAAACAAAAACACCCCAGTGAGCCCAGGAGCGGAGAATTAGTACTATCAGGTGATCAGAGACAAGACCAAGGCAAAACACCCACCAGCTCCAATTTCCTGGGACTTGTTGTAAAACCAACCACGGATGCAAATTCAAAAATGCGAGAGGCACAGATGACCAAAGCACTCCCGTTCTTTCTCCGAGAGCACTTGGGCTGGGGCGGAGAGGTGACTCTGGACCCAACCGTGCCTTTCTGGAAAGTTCTCCCAACTCCAGCTATGGCAGCCGGGAGCTCCTTCTGCACTCAGGACCGATAAAGACCAGGATCTGCTTTCCAGGAGCTGCAGCAGCAGCGGGGGCCAGTGCTCATCTAGGGACCTGGGCAGGGAGGTGGCCGCACGCTAGCCCGCCCCCTGCCAGGACTCCGGAGGGATCCCTACCAGTCTCTGCTGCTCCAGGAGAAGGTCTGCTTCCTCCTTCTCCTTCTTGTAGAGGATCTCCATCTCCTGCAGCCTGCAAGGAAGGGAAAGCAGGCGCGCGGGAGTGAGTCGGGAGCCCCGGGGCGGAGCCAGGGGCCGCACGACCCACTGTGCGGAAGCGACAGCCGCAGAGCTTTTCGCACGGTACCTTTTCTCCATCTCCTGCTTCATGTCGATCCCTTGTTTCTCCAGGAGCTCGCGCTGGGCGAAGGTCCAGTCCACGGGCTCGGACGGGGTCTCGGCAGAAGGGGTCTTTTCCCGCTCAGCCCGCGCTTGCTCCGGGTGGTTGAAACGGAACACGTGGTTTTTACCCATGATGATGCGGTTTCCTGGCGCCCGAGAGAAACAGGGCTGAGAAGTCACCCCGGGAGGAACCGCCCCGCGGCCCGCGGCGCCCCTCTCCCGCGTCAGGCCGACTCCAAGGTCCAGACTCTGCGTCCTACTGCTATCACTGCAGCTTCTGTTGTTCTTTTTGGTTTTTTGGGGGGTGGGAGTGGGGGTCCCCGCTGTCACACCCAGAGGCGCTCAGGGGTTCCTCCTGGCACTGCTTGGGGGACCATAAGGGATGCCGGGGACCGAACTCAGCCGGCCTCACGCCAGGCGAGTGTGCTTCCAAACTGAACTATGGCTCCGGCCCCACAGTGACGCATGGGAGGTGCTCCCGGAAGCCGGGAGAGTCAGACCGCCAGCTCTGGCCACCTCACCTGAGCGCAGCTGGACGGGCTGGGCCACCCGCTTGCCATTGACGTAGGTCTCGGAGCGCTCACAGGGCTCGAGCGTTACGATCACTACCCAGAGAGAAAGACATAAACCAGCATTAGCACCACAGGCGACCTGCGGGGTCCAGACCAACACAGTGGGTCTGCAAAGCCACCCAGAGGGAGCTCTTAGCACGTGACGGCTCGTTTCAGGAACCAGAACCAGTCCGGTATGAGCGACAGACGCGGCCCAAGGGACACTGAAGACCCAGCGCTAATATTCGGGTTACGGAAATGCTCATCGAATCACAGAAATGCCCTGAGATCCCCGCTTTGGTAGCAGGCCCAGGAGAAAGCGGGCTGTCCGTCCTTTGAAGGGACCCTCCAGCGCCGCCCTGCAGCCCTCCCACGACTCATTTGTTCCCTCCGGTCTACTCAGAGTCATTAACATTCCAGACCCAGCCGGACTGGGCCCAGCGCCCTCGGGCAGCCCCAGAGGGGCCCCTTTGTCGGGCTATTTTCATGGAAAGCAGCTCTGCCTGCATTCAGAGGCAGCCCAGCCTCCTTTCCCACTGTGGGACAGGGCGAGAGTGCCCAGGGTTGGGGATACCGGCCGGGAAGGTGCCGGGGCGGCCGGCCGCGCTCACCGTCCCCGCCGCCGCCTCGCTCGCTCCGGAAGATACAATGCTCTTCTTTAATGTGGGCCCCACTCAGCACAATGTCCTGGCGCCGTTCAGCGTCCGCCTGGCCAACCCTGGACACAAGGCAGAGTGTTTCCCAGGGAAATGCAGGCTGCAAACAAAGCTGCCAACAATGGGCCCCTTTCTCCCAAAGAATATTCTCCGGGACACAGGAAAAAAAGGCATCGCCTTTCGGGTTTTGTGTTTTGTCTTTTTTTTTTTTTCTCTAGAGGCTTTCAACTGCAAATTCTATTTTCACATACAATCAACCTCCCTCCAGAATAAGAAACCAAGGGGCTATGATACACTATGTTAACTCACTCAGCATTACAAATCACACACACACACACACACACACACACACACACACACACACACACACACACACACACACACACACCGCCCCCACCACCACCCCAAACTAGGAACCAAGGGACTATGATACACTATGTTAACTCACTCAGCATTACAAATCACACACACACACACACATACACACATATACACCGCCCCACCACCACCCCGAACTAGGAACCAGGGGCTATGATACACTATGTTAACTCACTCAGCATTACAAATCATACACACATTATTGTAACACACACATACACACACACACCACACACACACACCCTGAACTAGGCTCCCTGAAATTTCTATGTGGAAAGGAACTTTTTAGGGAAAAACTACAAACTGAGTGGGTTAGCTAGACCAATGGTTTAGTTAGATCCATCACATCATTTGGAAATGGTGGAGAGATTAGTTTCTAATTATTTCAAGTAAGGAAAACCAATCACTTGCTAGAAATTTTCCAACACACAACTTCGCTTTCATTCTGTCATCACTGGAGATGAAGACAGGAAGGGCCGAGGCAGAGCCCGCCGTACCTCGTGATGCCGTCTTTGATGTAGTACAGCAGGCACTCCGACATCAGCGGGTCCTCATTGAGATTGACGAGATGCGGGGTCTGCGAGAGGTCATGGGAAAGCAACTGGGTTACCACGGGCAGAGCTGTGACAGTGTCTGGCGCGTGCAGAGCAGGGACGCTTCCAGATTTCCCACAGTGCCGGCAAGAGGCTACGCTGCCCGCTGCACAGATGCAGCCCCTTTAAGACATGGGGGCTGGGGAAAGCCCCAAACCTTCCCTCCGGAGGGGGTTAGACCCAATGACGCTCAGGGACCACTCCTGGTGGCATTCGGGGAACCTTATGGGATGGAGGGGACTGACCCTGGGTGGGCAGTGTGTAAGGCAAGCGCCCTCCCCGCTGGACTGTCGCTCCAGCCCCCAGAAGACCCCGATCTCGACAGGATCTAAGCATGGACAGCAAACCAAACAGACGCAAACTGTGACACGCTTAAATGATAATTTTTGTATAGGTTTGGGCAAAAAATCTTGAGGGGCAATAGAATGGGTCAACAGGAAACAGGCCACTTTGACCTTTTATTGTTTGTTTGTTTTTTTGAGCCGCAGGTATATGTAAGCCCTGAAGGAAGAGGTTTTTCTCCCTTCACCTCGGCTCACCCAGGAAGGAGCCCGTTGATTCTCCCTTCTCTCCCGAGAGTCTGGCGGGCAGGACCCAGACATGTCTCCTGCCGGACCCGGAGCCCCACCCTGTATGCCCCAGATGGTGTCTGTATCCCAGTCACCCCGTGGACGCCCCCCGTTCCCCGTGTCTCGCCCAGGTGTGCGTGCAAAGCTCCCCTCCTTTGTCGTCTGCGACTGGGCTGAGTCTGGCCCCAGAACAGACGTCTGAGCACCACTGGGGGGCAGGGGCCCAATGCCACAGGCCCCAAACAGTTCCACAACACGCACAGCTGGACGGGGGCTGCCAGGAGTGGCCCCGGGCCCTAGAACACCTCCCAGAAGCCTCTGTGATTTTTTTCTACGCTACAATCTCAAAAGTATTTACCGTCAATTACTTTACAAAAATGTTCCTACACACCTATCCATTTCTCGCTAGCATTTTTATCAGTGCTCCTTGGTTCCAATTATTGACTATTTTTTTGTTTGTTTTGTTTGGGGGCCACAGCTGGCTGTGCTCAGGGCTGACTCCTGGCTCTGCACTCAGGGTTCACTCCTGGTGGGGCTCAGGGGACCGTATGGGGTATCGGGGACCAAACCCAGGTCAGATGTGTGCAAGGCAAGTGCCCTCCCCACTGAACTATCTCTCTGGCCCCCTCTTGACTGCAGGGAGTGATTCCTGAGTCCACCACACCTCCGACTGGGCTGAGCGCACGCCAGAGCATTGACCGAGCAGCCCGAGCACCACAATACGTGGGTCAAAAATCTAAACAACCCCCCCCCCCGGACTAGTCCCAGGAGTTCCTGATCCTTAAAATACCTTCAGGTAAAGTGGACCAGTGTCCGAACATGATGGCCACTCAATATCCCTATTGCAGACCAAAACACCCAAAAGGAGAGATATAGAGAACAAATTGGAATGCCCTGCCACAGAGGCGGGGTGGGGTGGGGGGATGGGATGGACTGGGGGGTGGGAGGGATACTGGGTTCACTGGTGGTGGAGAATGGACACTGGTGGAGGGATGGGCTCTCGAACACTGCATGAGGGAAAAACAAGCATGAAATGTTTGAATCTGTAACTGTACCCTCACTGTGACTCACTAACTAAAAATATATATATACCTCCAGGTATTTTAAGGCGAAACCCCTAACAGCTCTGCAGCCTGGAAACCTCTACGGCCTCCAGCACCTGCGGGCCGCGGGGATGCCGGGCGGGCTGGGTGAGGGCTCGCTCCCGCAGGAGCCCCAGTGACGGCGGGCACAGCGCCCAGCGGGTGGGGGGGCTGTGCTGTGGGGAGGAGCCGCCAGGCCTGGGCAGGTGAGATGGGAAGAGGAGGCAGCGCACCGAGAGAGGACGGCATCACGGAGCTGCGACCTGGAACCGCGGGCCGGCCGGGTCACGCAGAGGGGCGCAGGGTGGAAGCGTCTGGGTGGCTGCAGCCTGGACCACCTACCTTCTTAGGCGAGAAGACCCCCAGTGTCCCTCCGTCTTCCCGAATGGCCACGCCCATCTCGGCCAGCAGGGCCTCCCTGGGGAAAAGCACCAAGGCCGAGCGTGAACCCGACCGCGGGAAAGCAGCGGCCGCGAGTACACACGTGGACACAGTGGGGGCTCTGCCCAAGCGCCCCCCAGCAGTGCTCGTGTACTGGGGATAAAACCGGACACCCAGTCTGCATCCCAGTCCACTGCGGCGTGGCCCGAGGCCCTGCTGCAAAGTGGTTACTGCAACGTGCCGGAATGTGTGGCGACTGTCCGCAGGGCTCTCTGAGGAGCCCCCCGCAGGGCAGGGGTCCGGCCCGGCCTCTTCGGGCCCCGCGCTAGCCGGCTCCACCGTTTCGGTTCTCTGCGTCCTGTGTCTGTCTTCCCTGCTCTACCACCTCCCGGGGCTGCTTCCTGTTCCCGGACCCGGGGCCGGAGCCTGGGCGAGTGTGTGCAGCCCAGTGCCTCGGTGCCCTCTGCCCCTTCCTCCCGGCAAGCCTTCGCAAATGAAGAACTCTCCCCACCCAGATTCAGCGTTCCACGATACAGAAAACCAGCTGTCCCTTTCTCGGGTCTTGGCATCCGCGGGGCAGGAGCTAAGCACGGTGCTCCCTGGAGAAAAACGAGTGCACGTATCGCCTTAGCATAAAGCCCTAAGCCCCGTCAAGATTATGTTCGTTTTCCTTCTACTGGGGTTGTGGGGAGAGACTGGCCCACACCCGACGATGCTCAGGACAGACTGGCCCACACCCGACAGTGCTCAGGACAGACTGGCCCACACCCGACGGTGCTCAGGACAGACTGGCCCACACCCGACGGTGCTCAGGACAGACTGGCCCACACCCGACGGTGCTCAGGACAGACTGGCCCACACCCGACGGTGCTCAGGACAGACTGGCCCACACCCGACAGTGCTCAGGAGCGACCCCTAACGGGGCTGGGGAACAGCACGCCAGACCTGAGATCCAACCTGCGGTTTCGGGGTACAGGACAAGGGGCCGAGCTCTCGGGTCTCTCCCGTTTGTTCTGGGAGGAAGGTTCTTGGTTCGAAACTCTGTCTCCTCACTGCTCACCACGAGCGAACATGATCCAGATTCCCCAGAAATGTCAGAACATTCCCAGAGCCTAGCGCCCTCCCCCCTCCGTCCTGGGGCAGCCCCTCCGCTCCCCATCCTGCCTCAGCCCCCCCTCCCCATCCTGCCTCAGCCCCCCCTCCCCATCCTGCTCCAGCCCCCCTCCCCATCCTGCCTCAGCCCCCCTTCCCCATCCTGCCTCAGTCCCCCCTCCCCATCCTGCCTCAGCCCCCCTCTCCATCCTGCCTCAGCCCCCCCTCCCCATCCCGCCTCAGCCCCCCCCCATCCTGCCTCAGTCCCCCCTCCCCATCCTGCCTCAGCCCCCCTCCCCATCCTGCTCCAGACCCCTCCCCATCCTGCCTCAGCCCCCCTTCCCCATCCTGCCTCAGTCCCCCCTCCCCATCCTGCCTCAGTCCCCCTCCCCATCCTGCCTCAGCCCCCCTTCCCCATCCTGCCTCAGTCCCCCTCCCCATCCTGCCTCAGTCCCCCTCCCCATCCTGCCTCAGCCCCCCTCCCCATCCCGCCTCAGCCCCCTCCCCGTCCCGCCTCAGCCGGTGCCCTCACCTCTCCATCCTGATGGCTTCTGTTTTCCGCAGCTTCTCCTCCCAGGTTTCATTCAACTCGGCAATGATCTTCTCGGACTCCTGAGGGGGGAAGCGGGGCAGCTCAGGAGGCGAAGAGCCTGTTTCCCCACGGCCCGGCGGGGCAGGAGATGCGGGCATCTGAGTGTGATTCCCACCTTCTCTTTACAGAACCAAGGGCCACACCTGGCAGTGCTGGGGTCCTGCGGCGCCCCTGCAGGGTCCGGTGGGGCCATGAGGGAGGGGTGGCCAGAGTCACTCCAAGGCCATGTCCCGTGTGGCCTTGGGCCCTCGATCGCCACCCAGCAAACACCAGGGTTAACACTGAGTCTTCGTTTCCTCATGAAAGCTCACGTCACATGAACTTGCCAGCTTTCCCCTTAGCAATCAAATGACCTGCCCTTGGCGAGAGGGACGCCCAGGCCTGGCCGGAGCCGAGGCCGGGAGAAAGGTGTTTCCCTTCACAGTGTGTGGACCCCACCCGCGCCCGAGAGCTGCCGAGGCCACAACTTCTCCACCACTGGCGAAAAGCAAGAACTAAAGCCTCCTTCCCGCTTTCAAGGGGCTAACGGCACCGGGGGAGAGCAGTTCTGACGACAAGGACTACAGGTGACCCTTCTCGACGCCACACGTGTGCGAGGCAGCTGGGGATGGGACAGATGACAGCGAACGGACGTCTGCCTTGTCGCCAGGGAGAAACAACACGTGCATCACGCCGCACGCTGTAGGCGGCCAGCGCTGAGCGCCCGGAGAGGAACGAGCAGGTGAGGGAACGGGCAGCGCAGGGCTGGCTGGGCGGGGACAGGAGGAGGCATGCTGGACAGCGTCGAGGGCTGGAACCGAGGAGCTCCGGGGCCGGGGAAGAGGGCAAGGGAGGTTCCTGAATGGAAGGCCCGACTTGGTGAGAAGCGAAGCAGGAGGGTGAGGGTGTGTGTGTGTGTGTGTGTGTGCATGCACGTGCATGCATGTGCATGTGTGTATGTGTGTGTGTGCGCGCGCGCATGCACGTCTGCAAGTGTGTGTGTGTGGGGGGGGGGTCTGGCCAACATGTTTGCTGTGCAAATGGAGAGTCTGAGGAGTCAACCGTGGGGTGGAATGGCGACATCCCCGTCTCAGGGATTAAGTCTGAGAAGCTTGGGCGGGGGCCGAGCACAGGGCACAGGCTTCTGTGGGGCCTGGATCTGACCCTCGTACCACACGGGGCCCGAGCAACTCCGGGAGCAGCAGCTGAGCACTGAGCCCTGAGTGGCATCACCAGGATGGCCCCCTCAAAAAAAAAAGAATCAAAATAAAGGAAACAGTCTTAACAGTCGACAAAATATTTCACTGCATAATTCCTAATTCACTGGAAGAAGCCGCTGGGGTCCGAGAGCGCAAACACCAACCAGCAAAGGCATCTGGTGGGCCGGAGCAACAGTACGGGGGGGGGGGTACTGCCCTGCTCACAGCCCACAAGGATTCGATCCCCGGCATCCGCTACGGTCCCCTGAGCACTGCCAGCAGTGACTGATTCCTGAGTGCAGAGCCAGGAGGAAGCCCTGAGCATCGCCAGGTGGGGCCCCAGACACAGAAACAGAAAGACCTTCAGTTTTCTGGAACAAGACAGTGGAGTGTGTGAGAATAAAACCCAACTTGGCAGTTCTTCCGCAACCTGGATGGAATCGGAGGATATGAGGCTGGTGCGGGGAGTCAGGAGGGGAAGGACTGGGTGACCTCATTCATACGTGCGGCGTAAAGACACGGCACAGGGAGCCGACAATCCCCAGAGGAAACAGACACTCGGCTGCTGCTGAGAGAACAATGAGCTCCGGATGCAGGGAGGATGGGGAGGATACGGACACTGGGGTGTGCACGCGCATGCATGTGCGTGTGTGTGTGTACGTGCGTGCGTATGTGTGCATGTGTGTGCGTGTGCATGTGCATGTGTGCGTGCGTATGTGTATGTGCATGCGCACGTGTGTGTTTGGCGGAGGGGGTGTCCTGAAGTAACAAATTCTAAACCACCAGACAGAAATGGTTGTAAGCCACAGCACTCAATACAAGACCAAAATCAAAATCAGGCGGTCTGCTCCAAGTGCTGGGCCGGGCAGCAGTAATAGTAACGAGATGCCGGTCTTGAAAAGCCGCGAGTACAGACTCGGGCAACCAGGGCAAAAGCAAAGGCGAGTTCCGGCGCAGCGGCGGGGAGGGCAGGAAGGCGCGTGAGGCGGGGCCCAGGGCAGAGAGAGAGGGACAGGAGGGGTGGGGCGGGGCGGGAGAGGCTGGAGCCTCTGGAGCGGGGAGGTGGAGGCAGGGAGGAGGATCCGCCTGGGGCCCCGCCCACCTGCTGTCTGCCTCTCAGCCTTGCCAGGAGGGTTTTTAAATTTCCCTGCATTAGTTCTCTTTAGGAAAAGCTCAGGTCAGATCTGGGGCTTAATTCAGGAGGGAAAATGAGCAGGGCCGGGGGAGCAAAGCAAACGTTTAGGGGTTTGCTCCCCACCGCGGTCACTCTAGTGAGACGGCTCTGATTAACCAACCACCCGAAAGGAAGTCCCGGGTGTCTCGGTGCAGAGACGACACGAGCCAGCAGCTCCCATTACAGCTTCCAGCTGCAATTTTTAGCTTTTTGGGCCACACCCAGCAGTGCTCAGGGCTTACTCCTGGCTTTGTGCTCAGGGATCACTCCTGGTGGTGCTCGGGGAACGAACCTGGGTCAGCAGCACTCTAGATAAATGCCCTACACGCTGTACTGTCACTCTGGCCCTTCACGTTGCAATTTGCATGTGGTCTAGAAACCTGTTTCTCACCAACTCTGCAGAAAGGCTAGAGACGATTCTGTCAGCAAACACTCCAGTGCTAAAGAAGTCCAGGAAACTGTTGCAGAAGCATCTTGGGAAGCCAAGCGCTGACCTGGGTGGGCCCGCGGCCAGGAGCCCCCTGGGGCAAGGATTTCCTGCCTCCTGGCTTGTTGCTTCCATGGGCGGAACGAGCAGGCCTTACAGAGAATAGTCTGCACGAACAGTCACCGTAACGAGGAAAGGCCCCGGGTATGCAGTCTCCGGCCTGGCATTAAACTGGCTGACACGTTCTGCCAAGTTGTTCTCAACACCTGCTTGCCTGGCAGCATCAAAAGCATCAAGTGAAGGATCAATACACGGCGAAAGGCATCTATTTGCTACGATACTGGATACTACAATTCTTCTCAGTAGTGTACAGAGATGCATTACCCTCACATTAACGACCTCATGAGAAGAAAAATAAATAAATAAACAGAGGCCCGCAGAGAGAAGCGCCAGCCTCTGACCCCGCTTCCCCTGCAGACGGCCTGCATGCAGGGAATCCCAATCTAAGATGAGACTGAAATGGCAATTGATGCTTCCGGAACGAGAGTGAAGATACTATTTATTGGAGCGTTTTCCAAATGACAGAGTGACATCAGCCACTTCTATCCAGTTTCAGCGAACACCGAGTTCAGGGGTCCTGTGACTCTGTGTGTGTGTGTGTGTGTGTGTGTGTGTGTGTGTGTGTGTCTGTCTGTCTGTCTGTCTGTCTGTCTGTGTATGTGCACGTATAAGCACGCGCCCATCAGTTATCTGTTCAACCCTAGTTATTAACAACCATGTTCACATACTAAACCCAACTGAAACTCTTGTTGTGATGCAATCAAAATGGCAGAGAAATCCAGAGAAACGTCAGATGTTTCTCAACCAAAAGGAAGAGAGGGAGAGGGAGAGAGATTCAAGCCACGATACTCGAAAGGTTGAGTGCTTACAGCATGGAACATTCTCTGCAGGCATCAGATAACAAAGGTTTTACTGTGCCGAGCACAGAGTGTTTCTGAGACGCTTCCAAGTGTGGGGCCTGGGCCTGGGCACAGCACCTGTCCTGTGTGTCTGCCACGGCCACGCGCAGGTGTGTGCAGCCTGCGCACGGCACCTGCAGTGCTGACCAGCGCCACGCCGCAAACAGACCCCAGGCCACCTGCAGGGAAAGAGCACTGAGCAGGGACCCGGCGCCAGAAAGCAGATTCCAACGCTGTGAGCTGCGAGGAAACAAGGACCAACTGCAGCTCACTCCCCTTCGCCAGAGCGGCCTGCGGTGGGCCTGCGGTCCACGGGGGGAGGCAAATGCAGGGGGGCTGGGGGTCTCCTGTCTTGTTTTTCTTAGGGGGGGAGTGATACCTGGTGTTGCTCAGGGGTTCCTCCTGGCATTACTCCTGGTGGTGCTCAGGGACCCTGTGGGATGCCAGGGATCAAACCCGGGTTGACCGCGTGCAGGGCAAACGCCCTCCCTGCTGTGCCATCGCTCCAACCTCCAAATCACTTTTGAGGTCAAAAATAAGAGAATTCCGTGGCAAGTCAATGCGAGGCAAATGATTTCTCTCCTATACTGCCTGTGCTGTAGTGTCCAGCGCTGTCCCGACCCCAGGAGTGGAACTCCCCTGTCCGCCGAGGGGGCTCTCCAGCCCCAGGGAAGCCCCATGATGCATCAAGAACTTGGACTGAGGGCAAAGCCGCCCCGAAGCCTCAGTGTCCCGCTGGGGGGAAGAGAAGGCTCCTTTATTTGGCTTAGGCAAGAATCAAAACAAATTTATTTTCCAGGCAAAGTTCTGGCTTGGCTTCTGGAGGGAGGTATAAGTGCGGGGGAGGGGCCTCGGGGTGTTGCCCCTGGAAACTTGGGGAGACACAGGGGGACCTGATTTGTAAGGAGCCGCTTAATGCTGTCACTCCCACATTCAACATTCGCTTCAGCTGTTGGCACAAAACTGGCAGCACTTCCTACTTACTCTGACGCGTACACGCGGGAAAGTGTCATCTCATCTGCACACCGAGGCTTCAGCAAGCCAAGAGGTTGGCTCAAACCCCACAAGGAAAGGGCCAGTGTGGGGGAGAGTTCCCTCTGCCCCCCGGAGACTCTCCCCAGGCCCCTGCTCTGCCCCAGGCCCGCTGTGCCCAGGTCCCGGCCTTCAGCCGCTCCTTCAGTGACCTCGAAGTCAGTCCACAAGAGCAGAAACAGGCAGCCCCAGACAGACGTGCAGCAGTCAGGAAGGACTTCTCACCCCCTCAACCCAGAACTTTCCCCTTTCCACGCACAGGCAGCGGTGGAACAAGCACTGCCTTTTATTTTTATTTATTTATTTCGGCATTTTGGGTCACACCCGGCAATGCTCAGGGTTTACTCCCGGCTCTGCACTCAGGAATTACTCCTGGTGGTGCTCGGGGGGACCATATGGGATGCTGAGAATTGAACCCGGGTCGGCCGTGCGCAGGGCAAACACCCTCCCCGCTGTGCTATCGCTCCAGCCTCCTCCACACCTTCTTCTTCTTCTTCTTTTTTTTTTTTGTTTTTGGGTCACACCCGGCGATGCACAGGGGTTACTCCTGGCTCTTCACTCAGGAATCACCCCTGGCGGTGCTCAGGGAACCATATGGGATTCTGGGATTAGAACCCGGGTCAGCCGCGTGCAAGGCAAACGCCCTACCCGCTGTGCTATCGCTCCAGACCCCTCCACACCTTCTTCTGAAGTGATGCAACACCCAGGGGAAAGAGAGGTGGCTAAGCCCATTCATCGATAAACCTTTTTCCAGTCTCACCTGAGAACCAAAATGAGTGACATATGAACCTATATTTTTTTCTCTCCCATTCTGCCATCTATGATCTTTAACTCAAGATAAATTCCTGTTCTTCCTTTTCTTAATGTTTCTTTGGGCAGGGGGGAGCAACACCCAGTGGTGCTCAGGGGTTACTCGTGGCTCTGCACTCAGGGATCACTCCTGGCGGTGCTCGGGGGACCCTATGGGATGCTGGGGATCGAAATAGGGGTGGCTGCGTGCAAGGCAAGAGCTTTCCCCACTATCCTATCTCTCGGGCCCTACGTTCCTAGCTAGTAGTAACGTTCTCCAGCCCTTCGCTTTTCAGGGGGCGTCACTGTTCTCAGCAGTCGCGGGGGGGGGGGGCGGGGACCGACACCATCAGGACCAGTGGGAGAGGGTGCAGGGTGGCCGCCACCCGCTCCCCCGAGCGCCTCTGCTGAGGGCTCTCCCTGCCTGAGCCACAAGCTTCGGACCAAACCATCGCCGGGGAGCTGAGGGGCCGGAGAAGAACCCGTGACGCGGTCACAGTGCGTGAGCAGGTGGCTGTCAGGGCGCCCAGCCCTCTCCAGCCCGGGAGGAGGAAGCCCCGTCACAGCCTGCGGGAGCCCAAGGCCGGGGGGGTGCGCAGAGCTGCAAAGGCAGGATGCAGACTGCGAGCTCCGGGCCCCCCACCCTGTGAGCGCCCACCGGGGAGGACCGGGGGTCCCCAGGCTGCCTAGGGCTTCCGGAAGACACCACCGCACACATCTGAGTAAAACTGGCAATGCTGTCCGAGTGGCCACGCTTCCTTCGGAGGGGGTCTCCCGTCCCTGGCCCTGGGCCGGACGACAGGACAGCGCAGCGACCTGCCATCCCGTACGGTGCCCTGAGCACTGCCAGGAGTGATTCCCGAGTGCAGAGGCAGAGTATCCCCCGCCCCCCACCATCAGAGGAAGGGAGGCCCGGCTCTAACAGAATCCGACCTCACACCAACACCAAACCAGTTCCAGCGAACTCGGCTCTGCCCAATTCCTAACCCGGCCGCTTCCCTGTGCCTGGTTGGCTCGCCGGGGGCCACTCACGGCCCGAGCATCTCTCCCTCCGCCCAGCCACGCCAGACGCGCCAATCCCTTCCCGACCACCTCGACGCGTCAGAGCTCTTCCTCCTGCGTGCTGACCCCCCGATCCCAGCGCCACCCCCCCCAAGTCTGCTGCCCCCTCGGTCCCGGGCAGCGCAGCCACGTACCTTCAGGCGTTCGATGGCTTCCTCTCCCCCCGGTGTAGACATGATCCGCTCCTGGATGCTGCTGGCGGACGGGAAGCCCACCTGGCTGCTGAGTGAGCAGGAGGACGGGGAGGAAGTGAGGGACTCGATGGACGCTGTGGAGAAATTGCCAGGGCGTTGATTCTCAGAGGCTAGCAAGTATCTATGCTTATTGTTCTGAAAATCTTTCAGATCTGAGAGGCAGAGAGGAGGAGAGAGGCAGAGAACACGGGGGGAGGAGGAGAGGAGGGGGAGGAGAGACAGGAAGGAAGACCAGTGTGAGAAAGAAGAGCATCACCGCGCCGAGACACGTCCAAGTGATCACACACGGAGTCGTGGGTCCAGATGGCAGTTCTGAAACATGTCTGTCAGGAACGCTGGGACCCGGGGGACAGGGACCACTCGGGAAATCGGTGGCCGAGAATGTCCGTCATGGGCGACCCCGGCCACACGGCGGCAGGAGCGCAGGCCTCGGGGACCCTGTCAGGCAGCTGCGTGCCTTCTGCTCCCTGCGTGGACCCCAATCGACCATGGCTGCGACCCACATGCCTCTTGGGCGACGCCAGCTCAGAACACTCGGGGCGGGAAATCGACTCCTGGACCAAAACCAAAACAGAGCCTGGCCCCCTGTTTTGAAATTCAGGGCAAAAAAATTCCCAAGAAAGTTTCCTAGTTAAAAATCTGAGCAGCAACCAGGCTCTCTGGATGGACTCCAAAGACAGTGCCCATCAGGAGTTGGGGAGACGGCGCAAAGGGCCAGAGTACAGCCCTGGCATTCTCATGGCCTGTGCTCGACCCCCCAGTGGTCCAACACCCCGAGCACCGCCAGTTGTGGCCCTGCTGGCTGCGCCCGAGTGCTGCCAGGCAGAGGGGCCCCAAGCACTGATGGGGAAGCCCCCCTTAAAGAATAACATCCGGGGCTGGAGCAATAGCACAGCGGGTGGGGCGTTTGCCTTGCACGCAGCCAACCCGGGTTTGATTCCCAGCATCCCATATGGTCCCCTGAGCACCGTCAGGAGCAATTCCTGAGTGCAGAGCCAGGAGTGACCCCTGTGCATCTCCAGGTGTGACCCAAAAAGCAAAAAAAAAAAAAAAAAAAAGGGAAAAGAAAAAATCTATACTGCTTAAAATTTGTATCAGACCAAATGAGTTTTCCGTAAGGGACGCGAGTCCACACGAAGGGTCTGCAAAGTGACGGGTCCTACGCGACCCATCCAGGCCCGTCCTGAAGCCCTGGAGAGTCGGGGCAGCCCTGAGACAGTTTGAAAACCACCATCTGCAAATTCAGGCGCACAAGCGGGTTCTCAAAGCAGCAGTGGGGACCGGAGTGGCACGCCAGCCACCCCGCGACGGCGGCCAGGCGGGGCGGAGACGGTTCCGTGGACACATGCAAGCCCCCGGGGACCCCAGAGCAGGGGCTCGAAGCAGCCATCGGCAGGAGGGAAGGAGCCAGGGCTGTTCTCCTGCGCGGGTGTCGGAGTCAGATGCTGCCATGCACAGAGCCTCAGGAAACGCCCCGGCTGCTGGGGACGTGCGGCAGCCAGCCGGGAGCGGCAACACCTGCGGCGGAGCGAGAAGCGGGGGGGGGGGGGGGGGGGGCTGTCCACCCCAGTTCCCGGCAAGCTGTGGAAACCCCAGACAGAGCTGCTGGCTCACGGGGCACTGGGCAGTCGGGGGAAAGGCTGAGCCCGGGACGCGGCCCCCTTGGGGGAAGGTCTGACTGGGCCTGACGGGGCCCGGGATGCGGCTCCCTCAGGGGAAGGTCTGACTGGGCCTGACGGGGCCCGGGATGCGGCTCCCTCAGGGGGAAGGTCTGACTGGGCCTGACGGGGCCCGGGATGCAGCTCCCTCAGGGGAAGGTCTGACTGGGTCTGACTGGGCCTGACGGGGCCCGGGATGCGGCTCCCTCAGGGGGAAGGTCTGACTGGGCCTGACGGGGCCCGGGATGCGGCTCCCTCAGGGGAAGGTCTGACGGGGCCTGACGGGGCCGGCATGCAGCTCCCTTCAGCCCACCTGGGAATCTGCTCGACGTTCCCGAGCCTCCCGACAGGTTCTGCTAGAGAAACCAGCAATGAAAGCCTGAAATGTGACCAGACAACCCCGAGAGCTTTGCTCTCTTCTGAGAAATTCCTCAGTGCATTTATCTCAGAGGGGCCAAAGGTGATTTCCTCAGGGACGCCCCCCAGCTCGCAGGGAGAGAATAAGGAGGCCCAGAGGCTTCTAGAACATCCTCACTCGTAGGCCAGGTCAGACGCCAGCCATCGGTTTAAAAACACGTTTACCTAGTCAGCAGGTGAGCTGGCCCCCGACACGGAGGAAAGCAGCTCGCTGCAAACACAGGCCAGTGCTCCGCCCGCGCTGCGGAGGCGGGAGAGGGTTTAATTACCTCATCAGACTCGAGGGACCTCAAGAAGCCAAAAGAGCTCCAGTGAGGATGGAACGCCAGGCCCTGACCCTCGTGGACCCACAGGACCTTGGGGGCGACCCTGCTGGCGAGAGAGCAAGGGGGTCTTCCCGGCATCACGGACCGTGTCCCTGAGAGACTCTTCCGTGGGCGGGCCCACGGAAACCACGCCACGGAGCCGAGGCCGTCGCTGAGGGCATGCGGTGGCCACTGGGTTCGGCTTATGCCATTTTTCCTACGGGAGCAGAAAGTCTGCAAGGCAGAAGCTGCCAGAGAGACTCCGGCCTCTCGGCCGTGACTCCTGTGGCCAAGGAAGGGCCCGCGGGGGCCGCGCCTGCAGGGCGCTCGCTCTGTCTGGGGTTTCCCGCGAGGCTGCTGGCATGCAAAGCTCCCGGGGACACCGGCCGGCAGCGGAGGGCAGAGACCCGAGGGGCCGGCGAGAGCCAGTCCGGAGAAATACACACATTTGCCTCCACTTCCGGAGAAATCATCCAGCAGTGGGTCGACTGAAGGTGAAGCGGGAGGGAAACACAGAAAGGATCCAGGTTCAGGCTCGGCAGTGACACAGGGAGGGGACAGGGCAGGACGTGGCCCGGGAAAGGTGGAAAGTTGACAGGAGAGTTTACCAGCCCGTTACACACTGCGCTGACTGCCTGAGGCCCGTGGGGGAATCCCAGCAATTCCGTGTCTCACACTCAGCCATGGAAACGCTCTGCCAGGCCAACTCCTAGGCTACCTGCACAACCAGCCCGGTCACGGACACAGCTGGGGAGCAGCAGGTGGGGAGGCGGCTCACGGGCGTGAAAATAGACTCATTCTGAGACAAGAGTGTAAGAGCAATAGTCCCTGAAATTCTCATCTCGAGCCTGATAGGAAATGAAGCCTGTGCCGGTCCCATGTCAGGGGGGGGGCAGAGGTCAGGCCGCCATATGGGGGGTGGGGGGGTGCTGCAGTCACCTGACACTGTGGCCGGACAAAACCCAAAAATGTAAGGAACGTTTTTATGGAGCGATTCATTTTCCTGTAATAAGCTTAACATTCCGGATAAATCCAGAGACTCACCTAAACCCTAACTCTAATAGAAATACAATGAGTGACCTACGCGTATTTTTCAAATTAATTTTGTGAGTTGAAACGACCTGGTACTAAGTATAATAAGGAATTCTAAGATTGGCTTGATATTTTTAAGGTAAAAAATGAACCCCCCCCCCCCGGCACTGTCATTTCGCTTCATCGGTTTTCTCAGCCCTGAGGACCTCGGTGCGGAGAGCGCGTGCCCCGGGGCTGCCCGTCCACTTACTATCAATTATGTCACCAAGGCCCTGGGCACGGAGAAGGTCCTTGAGCCGCGTCACCTCCTCCTTCAGCTCCCGGACGAGCTTGGCGTTGGGGTCCTCGTTGATGACCGCATTGCACTTGATCTGCTTCGCACGGTCCGCATACCTGGGTGCGGAAGGAAAACCCACTCAGGGCTGCCCGACCTTCGTAAGGGTGAGGAGAGGGCTCAAAATGTTCCCCCACGATGTTCCAAGGCCGTAAAGGGCCAGTGACTTCGCCTGTGGGAAAGCGCAGGCTTGTCTGTGTGACCTGGGCTTGATTGCTGGAACCAGCAACACACACACACACACACACACACACACACACACACACACACACACACACACACACACATGCACACAAAACATATACTAGGAAGGAAAGCCAAACAGACACACACCTGAAATACAGGCCAGGAAGGAATGTCAGCACTGACCTGTCTGACTCTATAGTTTCCTTCCCGTGAAAAGGCACAGAAAGGTCTCGAATGGGAGTCTCGGGGACAGCCCAGAGCGGCGCGGTGTCGCCCGCTCGCTACTCGCACACGGGAGCCGCCCGTTAGTGGACACACCACCACACTCTGCCACAGGAAGGGTTTTGTTTGCATTTGGCCTTTGGTTTTGTTTTGGGGCCACCCCTGGCAATGCGCAGGGCTAGCTCCGGGCTCTGCACGCGGGAGCACTCTGGCAGGCCTGGAGGACCAGCGGGGGTGCCAGGATGGAGCCCAAACCAGCCCCATGCCAGGCAAGTGCCCTCCCTGCTGTACTATGGCTCTGGCCCTTGTCACACGTTTCTTTTGTTTTGGTGCCCAGGACCGAGCACAGGACCGCACACACGAGAAGGATGACGCAAGGCAAGCGCCCTGCCTGATGCACGATCTTTCTGGTCCCTCGAGCCAGACTTTAAAAATATCACACGTACTCAAAATCGCCTGGCTTTTTACAATTTCAGCATTTAGGTGCCAAATAAAACATTTGGCATTTAATGCAAACACAAGGAGACACTCTCTCTTTTTTTTTAAAATAGAAATGAATGTTATACAAAATCATGAAAGTCATCTAAAATGTATCATCTTCTGGTCTGGCTGGACAAGCTTGCTCGGGAGCCCCCAAAACACTGCCCCCGTCCCCCCCTACAAAAAAAGGAAATAAAATCTAAAAAGGAAAAAGAATGAGATGATAAGTTTTGCTATCATAATAAAACTTCTTTTCCCCGTCACGAGAGATCATCACCCTCGGCGCTACCCACAGACAGACAGACAGACAGACAGACAGACAGATGGACGGGAGCGAGGCCGAGTACCTGAGCGTGCTCAGGGTCTCGTCGTAGTTGATGTCTGCGGGGCTCAGGGCCGCGACCATTGCAGTCCGTGAGTTGCCGCCTGCAAAGAGACTGGCCGGGTCAGCGCACATCACGCTCCTCCCAGGGGCAAAGGCGCCTCTCCGCCCAGTCAGGGGCACGGCCTGCTTCTAGCAGGTCATCAACAAGTCTTTGGCGACCCCTTGCCAAGCACTTCGAGCAACCGACACCAGTGACCTGGGTCCACGCACCCACCTCCCCCTGCCACCACACCCCCACCGCCCCCTCCCCCACTCCCCTGCCTTGAACCCACTCTACGGGTCATGCTTGAAAATGCCCACGTCACCGGTGCCACGGACAGTCCAGCTGGGTCCTGCCAGCCCCGGCAACACCGCACACAGGCCAGAGCCCCCTTTCCATCCAGAAGACAGAGGGGCTAAAGGCAGGAGGTGCAGTGACCGGTGGGCCCAGAGCAGGGGTGCAGGGGAGGCAGCCTGCACACGCTCGAACTCCGGCACGGCTGAGGGGTCAGAGGGCTGCGTGGGCGCAGGGTGGCAGACAGGAGGCCCGGTTCGACCTCCAGCGCCCGGGGGGCACTCAAGCACCCTTGGGGGTGGCCTCCAGAAACATATGAAACAAAGCTGAACAACTCAGCCATCTTAAAGCGAAAGCACAGAGGCAGACAAGAAAGGGCACTGGGGAGCAAGGTGAATGGAGACTGCTCCTTAGAAACACAGCGCGGGGCCACGGACGACGGGCAGAGGCTTAGGGAGGGGACACAGCAGTGACCAGCGTACCCAGGTTTTCTCGAAGGAGCCAGGTCAGAACAGAATCTCTGTAGGGAATAAAATCTGTTTTCTTCTTCTTCTTGCTCTATGAAACAGAAAGAAGCGGCCTGAGAGTTGTTTCTTTGGGGACGCGACCGCTATCCTGAAACCAAGGAAACAAGCAGAGCCCCGGCCCTGTGCAAGTTTAACACGCACAGTTGCAGTTCTTCACAGTATCTTAAAAATCATGGAGTAGCTTTCTCTGCTTAATGCTGATATTCTTTCAAAAACAAGCAACATAGGGGGCTGGAGCGATAGCACAGCAGGTAGGGCGTTTGCCTTGCATGCGGCCGACCCGGGTTCGATTCCCAGCATCCCATATGGTCCCCTGAGCACTGCCAGGGGTAATTCCTGAGTGCAGAGCCAGGAGTGACCCAAAAAGCAACGTAGGCCAGGAATGAAGCTCAACCATGGAGCGTGTGTCTCACATGTGTGAGGCCCGGGGTTCCACCTCCAGCACCACACACACAAAGGAAAAGTCCTGTGACACACACACGACCGTTTCCACAGCAGAGGCAGGAGCTCCTGTGTGCATCTACGGAGCACAGGACCCCACCAAGCAGCACCGCTCAGGCACTGGCCTGGCCCAGGGCGGATCCCCGGCGCCCCGTACGGTCCCCCGAGCCTGCCAGGAGTGACCCCAAAACCAAACAAAACAGAAAAACACCCAGTAACAGCCCGACTCTGTCCATCATCTTTCAATTATCCCTCGAGGACTCGAGACTTTTTCTCCCTGAAACACACCCTTCTGTCACTTCAGAAAATAAGGACTTTTTTTAACACTCAGAGTTCAATGACCATATTCAGGAAATGTGACAATCCAATGTTCTTATCTAATATCCTGCCCACATCATGTTTTTTATAGCTGGTTCTTTTGTTTTGTTCTGTTTTGTTTCAGGGGCCACGCCCCGGGTGCTCCCTGGCGACTCCGAAGACCATGCAGTGCCAGGGTTCGAATCGGGGCTCCCTCACGTACAGCCGGTGCCCTGGCCCAGGGAGCCATCCTCCGGGCCCGACAGCTACAGCACTTTAAAGCAGAGTCTTCCCCTAGAGATACCGCAGGTCCCGTCAACTGATAGGAATTTCTATAATTCCTGTCACCTGTAGGAAGGAGCCCACCCTGTGGTGCAGGATCAACCCTCACGATCCAAGACCGCCTGACTCACCCCTGAGCTACAGCCTAGGCCCCGCGACGTGTGCTGCTAAGCTCTAAGAGCATTACCACACGTCAAAAGACTTGACAATTCCCTCATGTCACCCAACGCCCAGTTTAGTAGTTGTCATTTTTGCAGAGGGTCCATGTAGCCCCCGGCCCCCCAGCGCTTCTCTGGTGGGTCTTCGGCCTCTCCAGAGTGAAACGCTACCAGGGGTGGTGGACAGTCATTGTCCAGGTCCTGTCCTCGGTGAAAATAATCAGATAAATGACACTTGTATTAAAAAACTTGTGATCTGCCTCAGGTTCAGAAGACACAAAGTACCAGAAGTGGGTTTTACAAGACGGAACAGCCGCCTGTGAGTGAGGGGGCATCTCCCCCCTGGCATGACGGGCTGAGGGATGACCTGGTGGGCAGGACACGGGACAATATGACTAAAACTTAAGTTTCCGTGGTCCTGGTACACACACGTTTGATATCAAGCAGATTTTTGTCTGTTTCGAGCCACACCCAGCAGTGCTCGGGCTGGGGTCACCCGGCACGGCCCACGGACCCGTGTGTGGCGCTGAGACATGAGCCGGGTGGGCCGCCACGAGGCCCCTGTGCTAGCTCTCTGGCCCACTCTGTTTAAAGGCTGCACCCAGAGAACTCAGCGGTTACTCCTGGCTCTGTGCTCACGATCTGGTGCTGGCAGGCTCGGGGGAGACTGACGGTGTGAGAGACCAGACCCAGGTGAGTGTGCAGGGAAACCCCCGCTGCGAGTCCAGCACTCTGCCAGAGGTGTTCAACCGAAGGCTGAGCTTCCCCAATGAGCAAAAAATAGAATTATTCTTATTTATATAGAAATAAGGATAGACTATTTCTAGGTAATAATAAGCCTATACCTTTCTTTCTTTCCTTCCTTCCTTCCTTCCTTCCTTCCTTCCTTCCTTCCTTCCTTCCTTCCTTCCTTCCTTCCTTCCTTCCTTCCTTCCTTTTTGGGTCACACCCGGTAATGCTCAGGGGTTCCTCCTGGCTCTGCACTAAGGAATCACTCCTGGAAGTGCCCGGGGGACCATATGGGATGCTGGGGATCGAACCCAAGTCAGCTGCGTGCAAGGCAGACGCCCTCCCCGCTGTACTATCGCTCCAGATCAACAATAAATTTATATATCTGAAAACAGAACTAAAATGTGTCAATGCAGAGTTGCCATCGCTACCCTCAATGTTACTTACGTGAGTCAGAGAAAACTGTTAGGTGCTCTGGGCTTTATGTAAGAGCTTACCAATAAATTTGAGTGTTACTATAGAAATAGGAGGAAATTTTTTTTTTTTTTTTTTTGCTTTTTGGGTCACACCCAGCAAAGCTCAGGGGTTACTCCTGGCTTTGCACTCAGGAATTACTCCTGGCGGGCTTGGGGGACCATATGGGATGCTGGGGATGGAACCCGGGTCGGCTGCGTGCAAGGCAAACGCCCTACCCGCTGTGCTATTGCTCCGGCCCCAATAGGAGGAAATTTTATAATAATTAAATTTTAAAAGATGCAAATACACTTTCTGGCTTTTGTCCGTTTGGGGGTTATATCCAGCAATGCTCAGGGGTTACTCCTGGCTGTGCTCAGGGATCACGCCCGGCAGGGCTCAGAGGACTATGGTGGGTTGCTGGGGGTCAAACCTGAGTCAGACACAAGTCAGGCAAGTGCTGACCTGCTGTACTGTCTTTCCCAGACAACATGCTTTCTGGATGCAACCAAGACTTTCACATGAGTCTGTATAGAACCAAAGAGAGAAAAGTTTTTTTTTTTTTCTTTTTGGATCATACCCGGCGATGCTCAGGGGTTACTCCTGGCTCTGCACTCAGGAATCACTCCTGGCGGTGCTTGGGGGACCATATGGGATGCTGGGAATTGAACCCGGGTCGGCCACGTGCAAGGCAAACACCCTACCCGCTGTGCTATCACTCCAGCCCCGAGAAAAGGTTTTCTTAAAAACAATTTAAGCCCTCCATGACTTTTCATGACAGGAAATAAGATAATAGACAGGTTTAAAAAAACAGCAATAATTAATTTCAAGAAGTCAGCTATGAAATTTAGAATTAGATTTAGAATTAAATTTAGACATGAAATTGTTTCTGAAGTTTTTGAGCCACACCCGGTGGAGTTCAAGGGTTACTCTTGGCTCTGTGTTCAGGAGTTAGTCCTGGCGGGCCCAGGGGACCCTGTGAGATGGGAGGAATCGAACCCAGGTCAGCAGGTGAAAAACTAGCGTCCTACCGCTGTGTTATCACTTTGGCCCTAGAAATAAATTCTTGTTTTAAGAATTCCTTCTCTAAAGTACATCATATTCCTTATATTAATTTTGAAGTGAAGTTTCATGATCTGTGATCATTCAAATCAGAATTTTAAATTCCACAGCCAAAAGAGAACTTTTTTCAAGGCTTCATTTTGACTTTTGCCTCTAAACATCTTACTGAAGTTTTAAATATCATGACAACTGATTGTACAGCTAGTTAATTTCTACCAAACTCCCCATTACCTTGCTGGTGCAATTATCCTATAGATGAAAGCATTTCAGAGAGAAAATGAAAGCAAGAATAAACAAAATTAAAAATATTTTGGTTAAATTTTAGGTCATAAGTTGAGTTTCTCAGAGATAAGAAAACATTTAACTTTTTTTAGGGATACAAAAGATGAGAATATTACATAAAATTAAAGCACGTGATTAATACAGCATCTAACCTAAAAAATAAAGCTTTTTATAAAAAAAAAAAGTATTTTAGCAGTACTACTCCATTATTAATAGAAAAAAGTATAAGAACCTAGAAAAAAATATTGGCCCTAAATCATCAATATTCACCAAAGTCAACTTGTTTAAACTACTTCAAAAGTATTATATCCCACTTAGGAAAGACTACATTAAAACATGCAATAAATACATTTAGTTTTTAAAGAATCTAAGAAAAATGACTCAAAAAATTAGGCAAACCAGAGGCTTCTGCAAAGAGCCAGCATTTGGCTTATATTTACTTTCATTAGCCTTAATCTCCTTGACACTCAGTACAAAGTCAGAGTATTATAGCTCGTATCTTATCTGGAAAGCTCTAAAGGAGAAAGGCTGGATTAAATAAACGAAAAGCCGACACAAACAATCCCGATACACTGTCCGTACGTTCACTGAGCAGGCCAATTTTCCCTTACAGTAAAGTCCTTAATACTCACCACCTCTGCCAAGGCGGAGATGACTTTGCCCAGAGTCGTAAGAGACTTATTAATATTCGCTCCTTCCTGAAATCAATCCCAAACATGAGAGAATTACAATGAAAAATTTCAAACATTGCCACATCATATGTAATCTGTAAGATACAAATAGCACGAATGACTTTGCCCAAAGTTGTAAGAGACTTATTAATAGTTGCTCCTTCCTGAAATCAATCCCAAACGTGGAAGAATTACAATAAAAAATTTCGACGACTGACGTCACCTGTACCCCGTAAGATACAACAGCACGCGCTCCAGCACCCGCAGTGAACGCTCAGCATTTCCGCTGCGGACAGGCCTGGAGCCCACCCGAGGTGCTAAGCGTCTCCAGGATGATTTGCTCCGTCATCTAAACGGAGACGGCCTTCTCGGACAGCCCGGCGGCGGGGCTAGTGAGGGGCCGTGTCCGAGAGTCCCTGCCTCCTTCCCCCATGCCCCTCTCCTGCCCTCACCCGTCTGCTGCTCCCCAAACACCGTTCCCGTGACTTGTCCGAAACCAACCGCTCGCTGAGTTAGCCCTCGGGACTCAGGACTTGCCCTGGGAAGGCTCTACGTGCCACACGGCCGTCACCATCTCTCGGCTGACACACAGCCCGTCCGCACCAGGCCGAGCAGGAGGTGCTGTGTCCGGGTGCGATTTAGTTTACAAGAACAGGTGACGGGCCAGACCTGGCCATCCACCGTTGCTTGGTGCCGGGTCTTATAGGACAGCTATGGACTTGGCCATTGCTCAGTAAAAATAAATACCTTCAGTCGCGTTCCTTTGGCGCCTGTTGAATCCGCTCGTTCACTTCCAGCTAGATCCACCAAGCTGATTTTGCTGACCTGGCAAATAAAAGGCAAACAACACTGAAGGAAGTTTAAGGATAAGCAAAGAAGAAGAAAGAAAACACTTAAAAGGAGGAAAATGAAAACCCATTAGCCCCCCTTGACATTAAAAACAAAGTCTTGAGCGACTAGGACTCCCATGTGCGGCCAGGAGTAACGCACAGTGACACAATCCCTTTAGAAAACGCTTTGCGCTTACTCCAGATAGAACCCTAGAGACCAAGAGCTCCCACAAGCATGGCCCAGGTCTGCGGGTTCTAGGATTAAATCTCCGGGCCACATGGTGGCAGAGGAGCGAGCTGTCCCTCCCTGGCCCCTGCCCTGTTTGGCGGCCTGGCTGTCACGCCCACAATGGGTGCCATCTTAGCGCACCAACAGCCCCTGTCCAGAGACTCCCAACTGAATCCCAAAATGGATCAGTGCCCTACAGAGATGCCTCTGAAACCCAACCATTTACAATCTAGAATTCTCCAGCTCGGGGCTGGAGTGGTAGCACAGCAGGGAGGGCATTTGCCTTGCACGCGGCTGATGCGGGTTCGATTCCCAGAATCCCCATATGGTCCCCTGAGCACGACCAGGGGTAATTCTGAGTGCAGAGCCAGGAATGACCCCTGAGCATCGCTGGGTGTGACCCAAAAAGCATAAAAAAAAAAAATAGAATTCTCGAGCTCTCAAGATATTCAAGATGAGCAATGGAAAATAAATCATCTAGTGTCTGCTCCTGGCAGGTAGGCTTGAATGGAGGTGGAAAAATTCATGCCCAAAAACGAGAGAGAGCATTGGGGAAACTGCCATAGAGTCAGGGTGAGGACTTGGACACAGGAGGGGATACTGGGGACACTGGTGGTGGAAAGTGTGCACTGGGGGAGGGGTGGGTGTTCGATCAACAGATGACTGAATCTCAAACATGAAAGCTTTGTAACTACCTCACAGTGATTCAGTAAAATTTTTAAAAAATAGAAAAAAAGAAAATGGAAGCAAAAGAAAAATGTTTTGGTGGATTCTTTAGAAGCTAACCATTATCTACAAGACGCAAAGGGCTGGGCAGCACTCAGTGGCAGAGTGCATGCGTGTCTCCGTTCGTGAGGTCCTGGGTTCAAGGCCTGGCACTGGGCAGGGTGGGCAGCAGCTGGGAAACGAGACTCATCCACAAGTGCTCACAGCACCTCATTACACTCAGCAACAGGAGCCAGGCAGAAGCCAGCCCATACTATGTGATTCCAGTTACAGAAGGTTCTGGAAAATATAGGGCAATCTAGAGTGGCAGAAGTGCTCAGGAGTCAAGCGAGGAAGAGGCAGAGAGTAAGAAACGCCTGAGGAGGGGTGTGAGGTGTGCTCAGAGATCACGGGAGCAAACTGTCCGGACTGACAGCAGCGCGCCCGTGGGGTCATGGCCATTCCATTCTACACTTCACGCAGGTGTCGTGTCCAGAGCAGCCGCCTTCCGGGAGGAGCAGGGGGGGAAGGGGAGGAGACGCAGGAGGAGGAGGAGGGGAGGGGGAGGAGAGACAGAAGGAGGAGGGGGAGGAGGGGGAGAGGGAGGAGGTGGACAGGGGAAGGAGAAACAGAAGGAGGAGGGGGGAAGAGGAGGAGCAGGAGGAGGAGGGGGAGGAGGAGGAGAAGGAGGGGGGCAGGGGAGTGGGGGAGGAGGAGGAGGAGGGGGAGGAGGAGAAAGAGGAGGAGGAGGAGGAGGAGGGGGAGGAGGAGGAGCACCAGGAGGAGGAGGAGCAGGGGTAGGAGGGGGGAGGAGGGATGCCCCAAGCTCCTCTTAACCCGCCCCTGCAACATGGGGGTCTGCACGCGGAGGCAGCCTGGGGGCTGCTGGGCACTGGTGCCCTGAAGCCCCCGGTTGCCGCGTCTGTTCAGGTGGCGCCCGTGCCGGGCCAGGCCCTCGTGCCAAACCCCAGTGGCAGCCCCGCAGCAGACACGGCGCGGAGGTGAGAGGTCACTGGCACCAAGCAGTCGAGGCAAGAAGCAGCCCTGCTGCCAGCCTGGAAGAAGCCCCGCTGCCCGAGGGCGCGTGCTCGAATCCCGCTCGGTGACAGGAGACTGCCTGGAGACACCTCAGCCAGGACCGGAGTCGTGACACGGCCAGCGGGGCTGGGGGACACGACACTCCTGTTCTCGAGCTTCTCCTTTCTCTGGGGTCCCCACTCAGTGAGGCTCAGGAATCACTCCCGGCGTGCTCAGGGGCCGTATGCGGTGCCGGGATCCAAGCCGGGTCCCCACACGAGGCGCCCGGGCCCTGGGCTGTCTCTCCAGACTCCCTGGCGCGGTTCTGAGTTGCGCCCCTCGGAGCCTGCGCCCCCCCCCCCAGAGGCGGAGTCTGTAAGAGCTACGGCATTTCCTCTGACGCGGAAACAGTCGCCTCATTCCTCTTCCTGTCCTCGGCCCCACCAGAGGCGCGTCAAGTTTAACGACCTCTCAAGAACGTGTTCGGTTTCATTGATTTTCCTTTTTTTTTTTTTTTGGTTTTTGGGTCACACCTGGCGATGCACAGGGGTCACTCCTGGCTCTGCACTCAGGAATTACTCCTGGCGGTGCTCAGGGGGACCATATGGGATGCTGGGATTTGAACCTGGGTCGGCCGCATGAAACGCAAACACCCTCCCCGCTGTGCTATCGCTCCAGCCCCCTCATTGATTTTCTTTATTGTTTACCTGTGTTCAATTTTAGTTCTGCACTTGGAGTTTCCTCCATCACTTTTCTGCCTAAATCAGAACTGTGCTTCCCTGGATTCTTGAGGTAGAAGTTGACACTGTCTTAAACTATTTCTGTTTGGGGCTAGGGAGGTTGTGACTTCTACCACGGCAAACTGGCAGGAGTGACCCGCAAGCACAGAGCCAGGATTAAACCCTGGGCACAGCAAGTGAAGCCCTGAAACAAACCAAAACACCCCATAAAAACATCTAAGCTCGTGTGGGCTGGCGAGAGGGGACAGAGGGTGGTGTGCCTGCCTCACACGGCCATCCTGGCCCACGCATGTGCCCTTAACACTATGAACTTTTACCTAAAAGCTTTGTTCAAAATATTTTATAATTCTTTTTGAGAAAATTTTGTTCCTCCTTTGCACGTGGAATATAAGTGAACATATGGTTTCATCGTTAGGTACCAAGAAAGTTTTGCAAACATTTTTATTATTCATTTACAGTTGAATTCTATTATTGCAGAGACTTTATACGAAATAAATACTCTTTAAAAATAATAAACAGTATCCCAAATGAATTATATCAATGAAGTTATAATGACAGGATTAATGTCACTGTCGATTTGACATCATGAGATTCTTTTGTTTTGTTTTGGGGGGGTCTTTGGGAGTCTCCCAGCAGTGCTCGGGGGTCTGGCAGAGGATGTGGGTCCATCCAGGCCCCCCAGGGCTGCAGCTCACCTCCGGGCCTCCAGGCTGTACCCAGCAGGTGAACTGAGGTCAGTCCCCGACCCGAGGGCCCCTCTGGGCCCTCTGAACTCTGAAGAGTGTTTTCTAAAACAATGTTCAGCTAAAAACACAAAAATCACTCAACAACAGTGAAAATTGAGCTCCGAGCTGCAGCCACCGGACTGTAATGTGCCTGTCAAGGGGGCAGGGGGCAGGTGACGGAGTTGGGACGCGAGTCCAAGTATCACATGCCTAAAACTCAACAAACAAAAACTTTGCAAATCACGGGTCTTTAATTAAAAATTTTTTAGTTAAAAAAAAAAAAGGGAACAGAAAAGTCATTAAATAAAAGGTAATTCTAGTTAACAGTGAACTCAGTATCGTAAGGAATTCAGTTTACACTGAAGCATCTCCTTTCTAGCTCCCAGTATAGTCAACTGCACCAGATCAAAAATCAAACTGCAGGGCTGGAGCAATAGCACAGCGGGTAGGGCGTTTGCCTTGCATGCGGCTGACCCAGGTTCAATTCTCAGCACCCCATATGGTCCTCTGAGCACAGCCAGGGGTAATTCCTGAGCACAGAGCCAGGAGTAACCCCTGTGCATCGCCGGGTGTGACCCAAAAAGCAAAAAACAAAACAAAACAAAAAAGAACTCCATACCACAGGCACTATTTATTATATGTACTCAGCTGTAATAACTGATCGCAAAGGCTGTTACGAGTGAGGAAACTGAGGCATATAGTGCTTCAAGGTAACATGAAGCAGCGCACAGAAGCACAAATCCCCAAAGCCACCTGCACTGCCATGTTCACTGCAGCACTGGGTACAAAGGGCAAAATACAGAAGCAACCCGCGTGCCCAGGAACAGACGGCTGGCTAAGGAAGTGTGCTACATATGCACAGTGGAATACTACGAAGCCTTAAGGAAAGATACGGTTGAGCAATCTGCTGTCACATGGGCAGACCTGGAGAGAATCCCCTCCCGTGAAGCAGCTGGAGAGGGAGGAAGCGCCCCAGCGTGCTCGTCTCCTCTGCGAGCACTGGAGACCCCTCGGAGCAGAGTATCAAACGCCCGATGGCCAGAGAGACCCAGAGTAGCAGAACTGGCCTCAGTGGGAATCTGGGGCAGGGGTGAGGGGCAAGTCAGGGAGGGAACGGCAGGACAAGGCGGGAGGGGGAGTGGGAGGGAAACTGGGCGCCCGGTGGAGGGTGGTGGGCACTGGGGAAGGGATTGGTGTTGGAACAACATACGCCTGGATCATAAAAACCTTTGTCACTTTGTGAATTACGCGGTGATTCAATGAAAACTACAATTTTTTTTTTTTTGCTTTTTGGGTCACACCCAGCAATGCACAGGGGTCACTCCTGGCTCATACACTCAGGAATCACCCCTGGCGGTGCTCAGGGGACCATATGGGATGCTGGGATTTGAACCCGGGTCGGCCGCGTGCAAGGCAAACGCCCTCCCCGCTGTGCTGTCACTCCAGCCCCGAAAACTAAAAAAGAAAAACGCAGTAGAACCAGCATCTACAGAAAGGAGCTTAATTCCAGAGACTACAGAATTTAACCACGATGAAAAATGAGAAATCAACAAGTATTAGAGGAACATCCAAGGTTGCTGTGCAGTTATTCATTTTCCAAAAATAAAGCAGGAACAATATACGCCTGAATCATAAATACCTTGGTAACTCTGTGAACTCACGGTGATTCAACAAAAACTGAAAAAAAATTTCAGGGAAATAAAAAACATAGCAGAACGAGAATCTATACAGAAAGAAGCTTGATTTCAGAGTCTACGGAATTTAACCAATATGAAAAATGAGAAATCAACAAGCAAAGTATCTGAGGAACATCCAAAGTGCTGTGCAGTTATTCATTTTCCAAAAATAAAGCACATCTCATCTGCTTCACAGTTTGTTTAAATATAGCCCCGGGCCTGGCAGAGCTCAGCGCTGGGACGGGGCTTCTCGTGAAGGATCCCACAGCCAACTCCTAGTGCCATAGGGACCCCAGAACCAGGGAGTGACCCTGACCACCGTGCTGGGCTAATCCAAGTACAGGACAAAACAAAAATTAATCCCACCTATCGGAGCAGAAAAATGATATACACATATACAGCGAGTTGACAAACCAGTTAACAAACACAGCTTGAAGATGCAAAGATGAGAACTAAGTGAACTGAATTCTCAGTCAAGGAGTAGTAAAAGAAGAAATTTTCTCTCCAAAAAAAAAAAAAAAACCACCTTGATGTTCTTTTAAGGTTTTTTTTTTTTTTTTTTTTTTTTGTTTTTTGCTTTTCGGGTCACACCCAGCGATGCTCAGGGGTCACTCCTGGCTCTACACTCAGAAATTACTCCTGGCAGTGCTGGGGGACCATATGGGATGCTGGGAATCGAACCTGGGTTGGCCACATGCAAGGCAAATGTCCTACCCACTGTGCTATCACTCCAGCCCCTCTTTTAAGGTGTTTGAGAACCAAAGTTTTAAGCCGTTTTTCCTTTTTTGTTTTTGGGCCACACCTCGGGGTCAGTCCTGGCGGGCTCAGGGATGACACAAGGGGTGCTAAGAAGTAAACTCAGGCTGGCCACACGCGAGGCCAGCGCCCTCCCCAGGGTACTACTGCTCTGGCCCTGCTTTGTTCTGTTTTGGGGCCACACCTGGCAGTGCTCAGGGCTCTGTGCTCAGGGATCACAACTAGGCGAGCATGGGGCCGCCACGGGAGCTGGGGCTGGAGCAGGCTTGGTCGCGGGCAAGGCCCCTGCCTGCCCCTTCCCAGCCCGCATTGTCCCCAGCCCTAATCCTCCCCTCGAGCCCGCAGAGCCACTTCAGACCCCTGCTCAAAACTGGCCTCAAGGGAAGAAAAGGAATCGTGATGTGGCCAGAGGGGCTCAAAGGGTCGAACACCCCAGACAAAGCTGGGGGTGGGGGGCGGCCCCCCTGCTCCCTGACCTCGGATTAAAGAGACCCTCGGGCACAGAGCCGGAGGTAGCCCTTGGGTGCGGCCAAACAACGAAAATAATTCTTTTTTTTTTTTGGCGATGCACAGGGGTTACTCCTGGCTCTGCACTCAGGAACCACCCCTGGTGGTGCTCAGGGGACCCTATGGGATGCTGGGAATCGAACCCAGGTCGGCTGTGTGCAAGGCAAATGCCCTACCCGCTGTGCTATTGCTCCAGCCCCACGAAAACAAGTCTTAAAATTAAAAAGTTTGAAAAAGAGAAACGGGCCAGCAGAAGGTACAGAGCGTCACCCAGGAAGCGAGGGCAGCTCCCCCCCACCCCACAGGGCACCAACCCCCGCAGCGCCCCACCTTTTCGGTAGAAAGGTTGGTCTCAGTGTCAAGTTTCTTCTGTGTGAAGACGATGGTGAACACCGCGTGGGAACGGCTACTGGTCTCGTTCATGTTGGTCGCTGCCACCGTCCTACGCGAACAAGGACGCGGAGGTGAGAATCACGACCGGCCGCCGACCTCGAGCCCTCGCTGCGGAGGGGCTTATGCCTGCCCTTCTACCCCGCACCAAGGGCGAGGAGGCGTTTCGTTTTTAATTCCCTTTCGTTCTTATTCTTTACCGCGTGTGCATGTACCCCAGACCCAATGCCCACCACGGCGCGGTGGTGCCACGGCATTTCCACGGGCCTTGCTCAAAACTGGCTGGAACAGCCCCCTGGAGCGCGTGCCCCGGCACTGCGCCATCTGGATGGGGGCGGCCCGGGGGGGCTACACCCTCCCGGCACAGGTCAGAGCACCCGACGGGGAGGACCTGTCACGGCTCTCACGCTGCTCTCGAAACCTTCCAAGGGCCCCGAAACGTGGCCCCGTGTGCCCCGGCGGCGGGCTCCGCTGCCCCCCTACCTGGCTTTGTTCCCGGCGTCCATGAGGTCGGCGATGTCCGTGTAGGAGGTGACCGCGAGCTTCGACAGGTCCTCCACGTAGGGGCCGAGGAGCGGGTGCTCGCGGACGCGCAGGTTGCCCTTGTTCTTGGGGTTCAGTAGGTCCCGCACTCTCTCACAGTAGATTTCCATGTAGCTCACCTGGAACAAGGCGCTCGCGTCCGTGAGCGGGTCCGGGAACCCGCAGGCACGGAAGGGGCTGGGAGGCCCATCGAGTGCCAGCCCTGCTCGGGAATCAGAAGCTTCACGGAGAAAAGGCTCCAGCTCTTCGGCCCCGGCCACGTGCCCGGAAGCGCCTGCAGTGTAGACAGACTCCCTGCCCCAAGCAGAAGCGTCTATCTGCGGGTGGAGGAGGTTTCTGGGCCCCTCCCAGTAGTGCTCAGGCCTTACTCCTGGCTCTGTGCTCAGATCAATCCTGAGGGCTCAGGGGCCACAAGGTGTGACCAAACCAAGGGTTGGCAGCAGGCCAGGCAAGCGCTCCACCCACTGCTATCTTGCCGGCCCCCCGTCCCCAAATGCCATTCTTAGTAGCAATTTAGTTAGAATTTTTATAGCCCCCCCTTCCATGGTGCGTCTGGGTGCTATGGGTTGCTCAGCAGATTTTTTTTTTTCTTTTTAGGTCACACCCGGCGATGCTCAGGGCTTATTCCTGGCTCTGCACTCAGGAATTACTCCTGGCAGTGCTCAGGGGACCATATGGGATGCCGGGGATCAAACCTGGATTGGCCACGTGCACGGCAAACGCCCTCCCCGCTGCACTATAGCTCCAGCCCTGATCAGCAGATTGTCTGAGTCTTTATCAGTAACTGGGGGAGGAGACAGCTACTCCGAAAGCTCGGGAACGACTCTATGCCGACTCTGTGACGTCCAAACCAAGGAACAGCATGAGCACTCCCGGTGAGGGAGAGTAAGATTCGGAGCAGCCCGACTGAAGACCCGGCTCACTGTGACCGGCCGCGGGCGTGGCTACCACAGGGCAGAATCAAAGGTCCTGGTAGCAGCTCTCCCATGCATATATAGGGGGGCGGGGCCGCCAATTTAGCAACTCTGACCCCATCAGCAGGACCATCTCTCCTATGGAGGTTCATGTGTTAGATGGCAGTTTTAGACCCGTGTGTATGGATATGTTATAAACACACTTAAAATCTGTATCTAGCAACAATCACTACAATTACATTGATTTAAAAAAATATTTTATTTTCATTTTTTTTTGGAGTACACCTGGCAGTGCTCAGGGCTTATTCCTGGCTCTGTGCTCAGGGGTCCCTCTGGTGGGGCCTGGGGGTCCCTCTGGCGTGCCAGGGACAGGACTCATGCAAGGCAAGCACCCGACCCGCTGCACTATCTCTCCAGTCCCCCAAACTACCATTATCTTATAATATCAAGAGAACAAAAAAATATATCGCAATCTGAAACTGTAACCATACACGTGTATAATTCAGGGTATGTTCAACGGTAAGAGTCTGTGCAATTAGGGCCGGAGAGAGAGCACAGCAGGCAGGGGACAGGCGGCATACACCCCCAGCACCCACAGGGGCTCCTGAGCGCCTCCAGGATGATCCTGAGCACGGCCGGAGATGGCCCAAGACAAAATTATCCAGTTAATTTCCAAGGCGCCATCTGGTCTCCCGAGCACTTCAGGAGAGCAACCTGGACACGGCTGGGTACGCTCGCGAAATGAAATTATCAAATTAACTTCTGAGGCACTTTTTCCCTTCTCAAAGTGACAGAGATCAACGAGCATAAATTTCCAGGGTCGGAGGGAGAGAACAGAAGGTGGGCACCGGCCTGGCACGAGACCATGGAGGGTCAGGTCCCCCACACCCTGGGAGGCGCCCTGGCCGCCAGGAGAGACCCCCTGAGTGCAGAGCCAGGAGGGCGCCCCCGCCCCTAACCAAAAATAAACAAGTGAAAACTACTCAATGCTGGACTGAAACCTGGTGGGTCTGACCCTAGAAGGCTATTTGGCAACAGAGATAAGTACAAAGTAACAGGAAAGCCTCGACTTAGAAACAGGACTGAACTGGCAACACTGTTCTTCAAAACCCAAACAGAGGGGCTGGAGAGATAGCACAGCGGGGAGGGCGTTTGCCTTGCACGCGGCCGACCCGGGTTCAAATCCCAGCATCCCATATGGTCCCCTGAGCACCGCCAGGAGTAATTCCTGAGCGCAGAGCCAGGAGTAACCCCTGAGCATCGCCCGGTGTGACCCCCCCCCCAAAAAAAAAACACTTTAAAACCCAAACAGAGAAACCGCCTGTGAACGTAAGACTGGAGGGCCAGGTGAGAATCTGGCGCGGCGGGTCTGCACTCACCTCCACGGAGTACGACATCTCTTCATTGCAGTTGTCGTTGATTTTCTCAAAGAGCTCCTCACACAGCTGCAGAAGCAGAAGCAGAGCGGGAGTCAGAGGGGCCGAGGAGGGCGGTCAGCAAGACCCCCGTTCCTTTCGCCCGACGCGAACACACCACGCTGGAGGCGTGAGTCAACGTCTAACCCATTCTCCTCCTTGAATTTCAATTCCCTCCCCTCTAACGGCAGCGACCCCCCGGTGTTTCCTCAGGAAGAAAGACACATTTAGTGGCCAGGGTCTGGAAGAAAGCCCAGTGCCCGAGGACAGGGGACCGGCTAGAGAAACTCGGGTGCATCTACACAGTAGAATTCTACGCAGCTGTCAGAAGAGATTAAACCATGAAATTTGCATATAAGTGGACGGACATGGGGAGTATCATGCTAAGTGAAATGAGTCAGAAAGAGCGGGACAGACATAGAAGGACTGCAATCATTTGTGGAATACAAAGTAACATAACAGGAGACCGACACCCAAGGACAGGAGACAGGAGGATCGCACCGTGGCTTGGAAGCCGGCCCCCCGCGCTGGGGGAGAAGGCAGCTCGGAGAGAGAAGGGACCACTAAGTAAAGGCCGGCTGGCGGGGTTAGTCGGGATGGGAGACGCGTGCTGAAAGCAGACTATGGGCCAGACAGGATGGCCTCTTGGTACCTGCATTGCAAACCATAACGCCCAGAAGGAGAGAGAAAGTAAGAGGGAATGTGCCTGCCACAGAGACGGGGGGTGGGGGTGGGGGAGGTGGGAGGGACACTGGGAACACTGGTGGTGGAGAGTGGGCACTGGCGGAGGGAGGGGCGCGCGATCATTGTATGACTGAAAAGTAATCATGAAAGTTTGCAACTGTTATCTCGAAGTGATTATAAATAAATAAATAAATAAATAAATAAATAAATAAAGGCACATTTAGGGGACGATGAGGAACTGTGTGTCTCAGAAGTTGTCGCCGGCAAGAGTATGTGAATTCAACTGTCCCTACTGTGGAGCCCAGTCCCATGGCCAGGGTTTGCAGGGAGGGTTGGCCCGCCTTCAGCAGCTCTCAGGGCTTCCTGTGGCTCTGTGCTCAGGGCTCACTCCTGGTGGGCTTAGGGGGCCACCTGGGGTGCTAGAGGTCAAACCTGGGTCAGCTTGGTGCAAGGCAAGCACCCTACCCCCATACTGGCGCTGACCCCTGGAGCGTCAGTACTAATCACTGTAGGGCACTACCAGGGTGATCTCTGAGCACAGAGGCAGGAGGGAGCCCTGAGCACACTGGGGTGGGAGGGAGGGAGGGAGGGAGGGAGGGAGGAAGCACGGAGGAAAGATAGAAAAGAAAAGAAAGGTAAGAAAAGTCTCACACTGCTCGAGTTTAAAAGGAAAGTATTAAAAAGTATTAAAAACTTGGGCCAGAGTAATAGTACAGCAGGGAGGGCATTTGCCTTGCACGCAGCCAAGCTGGGTTCGATCCCAGGCGTCCCATAGGGTCCCCCAAGCTTGCTCGGAGTAATTCCTGAGTGCAGAGCCAGGAGTGACCCCTGAGCATCGCCGGGTGTGACCCAAATTAAAACAAAAACAAACAAAGCCCACAAAACAAATTTATATAAGTATAAATAAGATAAATGAAGAAAAAAATTACATTCTATGTATAGAATTTGGAGAAAAATTGGCCTAAAACATTAGGAGGGGCTGGAGCGACAGTACAGCAGGTAGGGCACCTGTCTTTCACGAAGCAGACTCGGGTTCAGTTCCCAGCTTCCCAGGTGGTCTGCCACCAGGAGTGATTCCTGAGTACAGAGCCGGGAGAAACCCCTGAGCATCACCAAGGGGGCCCAAAAGACAAAATAATAAAATAGTTTAAAAAAATTTAAATAGGGGCTGGAGTGATAGCACAGTGGGGAGGGCGTTTGCCTTGCACGCGGCTGACCCGGGTTCGATTCCCAGCATCCCATATGGTCCCCTGAGCATTGCCAGAGTAATTCCTGAGTGCAGAGCCAGGAGTAACCCCTGTGCATTGCCAGGTGTGACCCAAAAAGAAAAAAAAAATTTAAATATATTTTAAAAAATTAGGGACTGTCCCTAGAGTTCAAAACAGAAATTAGGGGCTGGAGCAATAGCACAGCGGGTAGGGCGCTTGCCTTGCACGCGGCCGACCCAGGCTGACCCAGGTTCGAATCCCAGCGTCCCATATGGTCCCCTGAGCACCGCCAGGGGTAATTCCTGAGTGTAGAACCAGGAGTAACCCCTGTGCATTGCTGGGTGTGACCCAAAAAGCAAAAAAAAAAAAAAAAAAAAAAAAAAAAAAAAAAAAAAAACAGAAATTATTCCACAAGCTATCACAATATTAACCATAAGCCTGATCGACACTGTCCAAAAGAGAAAATACCGTGATGATACGCATAAGAAGCAAAACCGTTAGAGAGCCCCATTTCCACCTGGGCACGACGGGCAGTGCCCACGTCGGCTCTCCCCTCGGGAGGGAGCGTCAGTGCATGGATCTTTGTTCTCGCACATCCTGGGCCCTGGGTGCGTGTCTGCTAACCAAGGAGAACCGCTGGAGCCACGCAGGGGCACGGGCCAGGCTGCCCTTACCTGCGGAATGATGCCCGCCTGGCTCTCCTCCTGCTTGCCCATCATGGTGTAAGACTTCCCGGCACCGGTCTGCCCGTAGGCAAAAATACAGACGTTGTAGCCCTCGAAGGCGTGCAGGAGCATCTCCTTCCCGATGTCATTGTACACGCGGTTCTGAGAGGCGAAGCAGGGGTCTTCAGGCTGCGGACAGTGAAAAGGAAAGTCAGTGTCACTTTACTTCTGTTCTTCCTGATGCTGTCTGATAACTCTAGAACCAACGGGAGGACCTGGAATTAGCAATCACCTAAGACAGACTACACATTTAAGCCCCTTCGGAGTCTAGCTTTCCCCATGAAACATACACACACCAGGGGCGCCATCAGAGCCAACCAGACTGGTGATACATAGAAGTGGTATTAAATTACATATTATAAAAACCAGAAGAAAAATATACTACGTATCATGGCTTATTTTTCATAACCACAAAAGTATTACTCTTTCATTCATAGGGAACTCCAAGAGGAAAAAATGTGGTGAGAAAGAGAACTGAAAGAAAAAGTAAAAGAAAAAGGAAAAAAACCAGTAACAGGCACTGGACTGACAGTACAGCGGGTTGGGAGTTTGCCGGGCACGCAGCTGACCTGGCTCAATCCCCGGCACCCCACAGGGTCTCCCAAGCCCCGCCAGGAGTGATTTCTGGAAGTACTCCCTGAGCATCGCCAGGTAAGGCCCCCAAACTAAAACAAACAGAAAAATGAGAACTAAAAGGTCAAGCTCAAGGCCACACACAGAAATGCTGCCTTGAACCATGCCGGGGACTATCTTGCAAGAAACAGCACCGGAACGGGTCTTCCAATTTTGACTGACCCTTTCCTGGGTAGTGAGGCTTGGTCAATAGCTCAAAACATCCCCAGTTCTAGGCAAACCAGAAGCAAACAGACCCAAACACCTGGCCCAGAGCTAAAGAAGCGGAAGACGGATCTCTGGGAGGCTCGAGCGCGGTGGCTGCCACTGGCCCACGTGCTGCCCAGCCCGTCTCCCGCAGGGCTGGTCAGGCCTCCCAGGGCCCTGTCCACTCACCGAGGTGTGAGACCAGTAGGAATAGTCAAAGCTGAAGGACTTCGGAGCCTCTTTTGGGTTCTTTGGGTTAATAATACCTAGAAGATAAAAAAAAAAAAATTTATTTTTTTAAGTCAGCTACATGGTCTGTAGTTCAGTATGACATTACATGTAAGTTCAGGACATCAGAATCAGTAAACTCATGCCACTGAAATAGAAAAGGGAAATGAGAAATAATAACCACATTTTAAGTGAGCAACCTGACGTGCAGAAGTGGCCAAGAATTAATCGACAGCACTTAATGGTGCCACCGGGATTTAAAGGAGAGCTTGGTCGACAGTAAGCACTGAGCAAGTACTTGGTCTGGGAATCCTTGGAAACTGAATAGTCAAGACTTGGAAATGGATCAAGTGACTATATTTCTAGGTGCTTCACAAGGCTTGGAAACAAGAATGAGAAAACTCACTGAATTAATTCAACAAGCATTTGAAACCAATAATGAAGCATTCACTGGAATGTTTGTTTCTTGGGGCTGGAGCAATAGCACAGCGGGTAGGGCATTTGCCTTGCATGCGGCCGACCCGGGTTCGATTCCCTGCATCCCGTATGGTCCTCTGAGTACCGCCAGGGGTAATTCCATCTGGAATGTTTGTTTCTGAGCCACGCACAGTTCCTATGAATACAGTTTTCAAATGCCAGTGTGTGTGCTTGTGTGTGTGTGTGTATGAGAAAATACAGTTTGAATAGTTTTCTAATGCCGGTGTGTGTGTGTGTGTGTGTGTGTGTGTGTGTGTGTGTGCGAGCGCGCGTGTGAGCGTGCCCCCTCCTGCACGGTTACCCACAATGCCCTGCAGGCACTGGCGGGGCGCGGGCCCCATCCTCGGGCATGCAGAGCTTTAACTCCTCGTGTTTCACGTGAAACAGAATCTTTCAGACATGTGGTCAGAGCCCGCCGCACCAGCCAACCACTTCTCCAAAGCGAGCCACGTCCCAGGCTATCAGTGAGATCAGGATTAAAAAATAAATCTGTCCCGGGCAGCTGCTGCTCCGGGCACAAACAGCAACGGTTGCTACGGCACCCGGCCCTCCCTCCCCCTCCCGCTGGGGAGGGCCGCCCGCCTCAGTCCCGCCTCCAACGCTGACAGTGTCCACCAGGCCCTCGGGCACACACGGCACAGGGCAGGGTGGCGCTCTGCGAGGGAGCCCCACCCGCCCGCACAGAGGCCACACACACACACACACACACACACACACACACACACACACACACACGCAGGGGCGCGGCTCTGCTCCTGGGGTCCATCTGCCTGCTCTCCCACCGCTCAGTAAGCAGGCAGGCTTCTGGGGCAGGGAGCCCCTCCGGAGAAACCGGCTAGAGAGCTGCGGGGCTGGAGAGCGGGCGAGGGGCAGAACCAGTGTGTGAACCCCGCCAGGCCCGTCCCGACCAACAGCCACTGCCAGGGCGAGTGGCGAGCATCTCCCCGGGAGACACCGGCACGGGCGCTGGGGACGCCAGCCCCAGGCTGCTGGACTGTCTCATCACGAGGCACCGGGGGCTCCTGGGGTTTCTTCACACGATTCGGCCTACAGAGTGGAAATCTGTGCCAGGCGGACGCCACGTTTCCGCAGCCCAGCGACAGGGCAGCCCCGGGACACAAACTCTCCGCTCAGGGGTCCCCACCAAAGGCAGGGGTGCAGAAGTGTCTGGGAAGAACGTTTCTCTGTTTGGTCCAGGGGTTGACATGGGCACACCCGGCAGTGCTCAGAGCTAACTCCGAAGTCTGTGCTCAGGGATGACTCCTGGCAGTGTACGGGGAACCGACGCTTGGCTCAGAGCCAAGGATCAAATCAGGGGCCCTGGACGGCTCCTCCAGCCCCGGTAGGACAGCTCGGAGCACACTGCACGCCACATCCATGGTTCCTCCAAGAACTCGAGAAAGCTGCTCCGTGGGCAGAGCAAAAGCACAGAGCTGGGCGCCCGCCTGGGACACAGTCGGCTCAGGGTCCATCCGGCACCCTGGAGCCTCCCGGGCGTGTTCCCGAACACAGAGCCAGGAGTAAGGCCTGAACACCGCAGGGAGGCGCCAGGCGGGAGGGAGGGAGCGAGCGACTCTCAAACTCTGCCCCTTTGTTCTCTCTTCCTTGTAAAAGGAAAACCACCTCAACCAGCAACTTTCTGGACTGACACGAAGCTCATCCTCTTCCTCAGCGGGGACCGGTCTTCTCCCGGACCTTAGCAACTTCTTTTTTTTTTTTTCTTTTTGGGTCACACCCAGCGATGCTCAGGGGTTACTCCTGGCTCTGCACTCAGGAATTACTCCTGGCGGTGCTTGGGGGACCATATGGGATGCCGGGGATCGAACCCGGGTCGGCCGCGTGCAAGGCAAACGCCCTACCCGCTGTGCTATCGATCCGGCCCCCCTTTGAAACTTCTGAAACTAAGTAAATTTTAACTTCCAGCTTCAAGTAAATTTGAACATCTTTCTTGTTTCCTAAATAATGACCTCTAAACAACAAAAAGATTTTCAACAAGGGATCCAAAATACCAAGTCACGTGTGTCATTATGTCAAACTGGATCCACAATACGTAAAATATTTTCACTTCCCTAGTGCAAGGAACCCGCAAGGACAGAGAGGCACATAACGCCATCCCGGGAGCCGCCTCTGGAGCAGGCAAGGGGAGCGAGGCCAGAGCAGGGCTGGCTTCAGCACTGGCAGCAGGCGCATTTTAATTTTATATTTATATGCAAATTGCATTATCTTAAAGGAATCCGAAGAAATGTTAAAGCTCTGGAACTCTCTGGGGATGGAAAAAAATAATCCTGAGAATAAAAGAATTAATGAGCCCGTGGAAGCTCTCGAGTCCTGCGCAGACGATGAAATAATGTTTTCAGATACACCCAAGGATTTCTTTCCTAAATTAGTAACAGTTAACTAACTTGTACTCCTTTAAACCAACTAAGAAACACAATGTTTCCAGTCCCTCATAAAAGGGGAAGGAAACGGCCATAAAAATGTAACGAAAAGAATCTAGCAGGGCGGGCATTTTGCCTGGCACACAGCAGATCTTGGCTCAACCCCTGGGATCCCCAGCGTGCCCCGAGCACCACCAGGGGTGAGTCCTGAGCCCGAGCCAGGAGCCAGCCCTGGGCATCGCTGGGTGGACCCGAAACCAACAACAAAGATCCATATTTGTATCTATGTGCGTATCTCTATGTACGCTAATATGCCCTATGTATCTCAGTTTGGAATCAAAGGGTCAACACCGTACTTACGGACTTCTTTTCATATTCTAAGTGGGTGAGGAACAATTCAATACATTTTCAGACTTTTTGTGATATTACTCCTGGCTCTGCACTCAGGAATTACTCCTGGTGGCGCTTGGGGGACCATATGGGATGCTGGGGGTCGAACCCAGGTTGGCCGGGTACAAAGCAAACGCCCTCCCCGCTGTGCTATCGCTCCAGCCCCCTCTGTGTCTTCTCTAAAGGTGAAGCAATACTTCACAGGACTGAGTGGAGCACTACACAAATGTTAATTTTTAAATTAACAGATATTTTATTTTTATTTTATTTTATTTTATTTGCTTTTTGGGTCACACCCGGCAATGCACAGGGGTTACTCCTGGCTCTGCACTCAGGAATTACTCCTGGCGGTCCTCAGGGGACCATAGGGGATGCTGGGAATCGAACCCGGGTCGGCCATGTGCAAGGCAAACGCCCTCCCCGCTGTGCTGTTGCTCCAGCCCCCCTTCACACTGCTTTATCTCCTCTAGAGTCACCATCCTGGCGGTGCTCAGGGCTATTCCCAGGGGTGTCTGGGGGGCGCAAGGTGCCAGGGATCACGCTTGGGGCCCCCAGGCTAAGCCCTAACGCACCTCCTCACGCCACTAGTGAACGTCCTGAGTGTCGGGGTTTCTCGGGATTCAATCTGCCTTGGACCTGAGCCCCCTCCCCCAGCAAGGTCTCACAGCTGACCCCGAGTCACCTCTGACCTCTCCCCTTCACCCCTGGCCCTCTGTGGGCAGTGCCGCCCAGACGCACTCAGAGCCCCGCAGCTTCTCGCCGCCCCTCCCCCACTCCCTGCCCACGGCCGGCTCTCCCCTGGGCGGCTTCAGGAGGCCCCTGAGGGGCCCCCATGTGCCCCGCGGCCTCCGCAGACGCTGAGACGGGTGCCCGACACGCCTCTCACGCCCCCTACAGAGGGTCCCCTCAGATGCGAGCAAACCCCACGGGCCTCAGGAACTGCCTCCCGGCCCAGCCCTGCAGCTGCAGCCCTGCGTGGGCCTGAGCACTGTAGCAGGGCATGCCCCTGAGCACTTCTTGGGGGCACCCCCCCAGACACACACACACACAAGAAAAATAGAATGGGGGGCTTGTCCCCAGGGGCCCAAACACACAGCCTGTCGCCTGACTCGGGACGGCCTCCGTGCGCCCGACTGGCCTGGCCTGACCCGCACGCCCACTCCCTGCTCTGTCTGCCTGCCCGGTCCTGCTGTCCTCCCTTCGCTCAGGACGCCCGACTGCAGTCACTGGGACGTAGGTCTCCTGAGACCATAACATCTGACAGTGCCGACACACCCTTGCAGCCACGCAGGGGACGACCACGAAGGGGCCGGCGAGAAGGGACAGCAGGGGAGGAGCCTGCCTGGCACGCGGCCGACGCAAGGACGAGGCCCAGCATCCCATCTGGTCCCCTGAGCCCGCCAGGAGTGGTTCCTGAGTGCAGGTCCAGGAGTGACCCCCGAGCCTGCTGAACGCCCCCCACACACAAATAAAAGGCTAATTACACGGAGGTAAGAAACAGGTTTTTGACCTCAGACCCAAGAGGCACAGCCGTGTGACGAACGCAAGATTTAAATAAATGCTGCACTCATCTTCCAACACGGTTCCAAGTTAGAAAAGTGAGGTCCTCAGAAGAGAGCGGACAGCGCCCAGCACTGGGCAGGGCCCTAAAAAACAGGCGCCGGAGTACTAAAGAAAGTATCTTTGAAAAATCATTGTTTTATGACCAAAGCTCAAACTTGAAAGCTCTGTAGCTGTATCTCACGGTGAATCAAAAAAAAAAAAGGGGGGGAAATTAAAATTAAATAAAGTTAACATTCAGAATAGAATAAAAAAAAAGTAATGTGGAATTCATGCCCAATTAAATCAACTTAATCAGGGGCTGGAGCAATAGCACGGCGGGTAGGGTGTTTGCCTTGCACACGGCTGACCCAGGTTCAATTCCCAGCATCCCATATAGTCCCCTGAGCACCGCCAGGAGTGATTCCTGAGTTCAGAGCCAGGAGTCAGCCCTGAGCATTGCTGGGTGTGACCCAAAAAAGCCAAAAAAAAAAGAAAAATCAACTTAATCAATGGCTGAATAAATAGCAGTACTCCTACATTATAAAAAAAAAAGTGTTGTTTTGGGGCTGGAGCAATAGCACAGTGGGTAGGGCATTTGCCTTGCACGTGGTCGACCCGGGTTCGATTCCCAGCATCCCATATGGTCCCCTGAGCACCGCCAGGGGTGATTCCTGAGTGCAGAGCCAGGAGTGACCCCTGTGCATTGCCGGGTGTGACCCAAAAAAGCAAAAAATTTTTAAAAGTATTGTTTTATGTGGGGGCCACACCTGGCGATGCTCTGGGGTCACTCCTGGCTCTGCACTCAGGGGTCACTCCTGGTGGGCTTGGAGGACGCTACAGGGTGCCAGGATAGGAGCCAGATCAGTCACGGGCAAGGCCAGCACCCTCCCCAGCCCAAGGGCCACTCAAAGGGCCCGAATCACACCTCTCAAAGACACAGCCATCTGCTGTGTCCATTTTCCTGACCTTTCCCCTGTAACAGTGCCCCAGCGTGCCCTTGGGCCTTGTCACCTGCCCAGTCTCCCACGGGAAATGGCACTGGCTTCCAGGCTGGGTTTCCAGAAAGGCCAAGCTAACTAGCGCTTGTGCCGGACACGTTTCCCGAGCACCGTCGTTAGCATACACTGCCAGTGATGGTGCAGGGGACAGACGGCGGCTGGAACCGCAGCGGGGCACCTCCCGCTTAGACGGCGGGCTGCAGCTCTGAGACACTGAGGCCAGACCCCAGGGGAAGGGACCCGTGCCAAGACCAGACACCCGGGGTCCCCCAGGGAGGCACTCCAGCCGAGGGGGGATTCCTAGTTGCATCCCAAACTAGGATGTTTGCCGGGACTGAGGCAGCGGAGGAAAGCGTCTGCGCTACACTCCGAGGCAGGACTCCGGCCGGTGCACGGAGCCGGGGCGGAAGCTCGGCCGTGACCACGGTTCCGACTTCAGCTAGAGAAGAAACGGCAAAACCGACCCAGACAGGGCAGCGCGCACGGCAGAGACAGAACTTACGGGAGGCTCCAGGGCGCCCTAGGAGCGGGGAGCAGGCAAGAAAGTCTTCGGTGTTGGGGGGGCTGGGGCGGGGGTCACACCCGGCGATGCTCAGGGCTTACTCCTGGCAATGCACAGTGGGGACCATATGGGATATTGGGAATCAAACCCGGGTCAGCCGCGTGCAGGGCAAATGCCCTCCCCGCTGTGCTACCTCCGGCAGTTTCCAATCTCTTTGGCCTGAGAAGTGAAAGGAATGGATGAAGAGGGGCTCGAGCGGTGGGACCACGGGCAGGGCGCTCGCCGTGCATGCGACCGACCCCAGCTCAGTCCTCAGCACCGCGTAAGCCCTGGGGCCCGGCTGCAGTGGCCCCTGAGAAGCCCTGGGTGTCCCCCGACAGAGAGCAGTGAGGGGAGAGCTGCTCGCGGCGGGCTGACAGCCGTGTGCAGGACACGTCCTGCCGGGGACTTCCCGGCTCCCAGTGGGTCAGCAGCTCCAGAGCCCCCACGACAGTTCTAGAAGGTGCAGGAGGCACACGGGGGCCGACGCTGAGGGCCCGAGTTCCCGCGAGAGCTCGGGCAGGAGAAGCAGAGCCGCGCCCGGCTGGGAAGGAGCAGAGGGCGGAGGGCGGCGAGTGGAACGCAGGGTGCCCCCTTCGCCCCCTCTCGGGGCGCCCGTCGGGCTGTTCCGTTCCCGACTCCCCGGGACCTGCTGGTGTCAGAACCCTCGGGCCGGGCGGAGCCACAGGACACGAGCGGGGCGGTCACCTGCACGCGGCCGACCCGGGTTCCATCCCCTGCACCCCGGAGGGTCCCCCGAGCACCGCCAGGATGATCCCTGAGCACAGAACGGGAGTCGGCCCTGAGCATCACCAAGTGTGACCCCCCCAAAGAAGCCAGACTCTCGACGCCACCCCCACCCCCGCCTCCCCACGGCCCCTCCGGGCTCTGTCCTGTGCAAAGGGAGCCGAGCTCGGGCCGGCCTCTCCCCACAACCTGCACAGCTGCTCCCGAGGCTCCAGCTTTCTACTCCCCGGACCTGCATCACCCCCAAGCAGGCCTGGAGCCCCCAAACACGGCCAGGGCGGGTCTCCACAACCCCCACGAGAGGCCGTGGGGTCTCCTGAGCACCACAGGAAGCGACGCCCCACCCAAAAACGTGTCTGCCACCAAACGTTCCCGAGGCTCTGCCGGGCCTGCCTTCCCTGCACCCCCCAAGGCAGAATCAGCCCCACGCGGCCTGTTAACTCCCCGAATCTTACCCCCTCCATTTCCCCGCCTGCGTTTTTTGTTACTTCCACATGAAGACGCTGAAATAATGTTTTAATTACTAAGTCCCAGAAAATAAAGAAGTCAAAACAAGATTTGTACTTAAAAGTCTTTTCATTCTCCACCATGAATTTGTTTATTACCCCAAAGTCCCTACGTAGCAATTACACTTTTGTTGTCAAACTGCTGAAGACGTTTCCCCGCGACTACAATTAGCGTCTCGGATCAACTCTCCTCACACAACACGCTCGGGTTTGTCGCCGGTCCCAGCGACCCCGGCAGCGTGGCGGTCTCTTCCGAAAGCTTCCTATGTCCCAGACTTAGAACAGCGCCCGTGAGAGCACTCTGTACACAGTCACACCCTGAGGCCCCGAGCCGGTGCCCAGACACGCGTCCTCGGCCCCCCCCACCCGAGAACAACCACGGGCAGAAGCAAAGGGCTGTGACTCTGGTCCCGCAGAAAATTCACAGGCAAGAAGCTCCTTGGTTATTTCACACAGACGTGGGGTGGCGGGAGCCGGCCCAAGGGCACGTGCCCAGTATGGGGAGCCCCACTCGGGCCCCGCCAGCACACGACGCTCAGAGCACCGCCAGGGGCAGGCCGCGCTCCCGGGCACCCGGGGTGTGACGCCAGAGTGAGGTGCAGGCCTGGGGACAGCTCGGGCAGTGCTGGCCTCACAAACACAGTCCCAGGTTTGACCCCCAGAGCTGCCCCCCACCCCACGCCACCTCGAGGGGCTCTGCCCTTCGGGACCCTCACCTTCCGGCGGGGGTGGGTAAGCACCACTCAAGTACGTAGCCCCTGGTGAGTCCAGCACCGTGACCAAATGGGTGAACCCTGGCGAGCACTGCGGGGGCTGGGGCGAGTCCAGCGGAAAGGGTGTTTCCCTTACACGTGGCCAACCTGGGTTCGATCCCCGGCATCCCATATGGCCCCCCGAGCACTGTCAGGAGTAGCTCCTGAGCATCACCGGGTGTAGCAAAAAAAAAAAAAAAAAAACTGGGAGAGGAAATCAAGACACTTCTCAGAAGACAAGAGAGATGGCCAGTCGGCGTATGGAAAATATATGTCACCGCTTATTATCAGGGAAACCCGAAGAAGGCAACGGTGAGAGTCACTCACACCAGCAGCCCTGCGCAGGGGTGTGGGGGAAAGGGACTCTGTGCACCCGGCTGCAAACGCCGCCTAGCTCTGCCCTTACGGAAAACATTACGGAGATTCCTCAGAAATCTAAGAATAGAGCAACCATCTGCCGGTGGGCCGGCAACCCCACCGCCTGTCCCCCCACAGACTCGAAAGCACACTGGCAAAGACGGGGGGGGGCAGCGACGAGCCCGGCCAGCTCAGCCCCGAGCCCCCGCAGGGTCCCTGCACTCCACAGGGGGGTGCGAGGGGGGTCGGCGCTGTCCACGCCCGGGTCACGGAACCACCCTGGGGGGCGAACCAGAGCGAGGGGGACGCGGACACAGGAGGGATGGAGTCACGCAGGTTGAACGGGGCGGGGTGGGGGGGTGGCAGTGTCTGACGCTAGGTCGTAAGGACAGAGCCAAGCCCGGGGCTGGCACTAATCTGCTCTAGAGAATGACATGCCCGGGGAACAGGGGGGACAGACACCGGCCCGGGACTACAGACACAGATTTCCCCAAGGAAAGGGGAATCGTGGGGAGAGCCGAGGAGACCTGGAAGTACCTAGGGGCAGGGTCGGGGCGCGGACCCTTGCACGGGGTAGAGGCCACAGATCTGTGGTACCTCAACCATCGGACCCAACACGACCCCACGCCCGGGACCCAAAACTCCAGCAGAGCTTACAGGTGAGTCTGTCAGGGAGCCGGCGGAGCGGGGGGAGAACCTGGGCTGAGAGGGGGGACGAGTTTCCCAGCACCCTGACAGTCCCCCCGCAGACTACCCCCCCGCACCACGTGATCTCCACAGCCAAGGCCCAGAGACGTGAAACTAAAGTCCCAGGAGAGAGCGATGCAATGCGGCCACGCAGCCTCGCACACTCCAGCCCGCTGAGGCACCCGGAGCAGCGCACGTGTGTTTGGTTGTAACACACTCGCTTGTAACCTCCTACCTGCGGGCTTAAATGGCTCCAGGATGGAGCACAGCAACCTCACGCCCGTCCCTCCCACTGTGGGGGAGGGTGCTGGTGGTGGGACTGGCGCTTGAATATCATCTGCCATCAACTACTGTGAACTACTTTATGAGAATAAAATATATATTTAGAAAAAAAAGTGGGGGATGGTGGGGCTGGAGGGGGGACATCGGATGCTGAGAACCTGCCATGAGCAGTGACGGAAAGCACAGCGTCCCGATAAAAATCAGTGAGATACCCATGACATTTTTCAAAGAAATAGACAAAACACTCCTGAAATTTATATGGAACAATAAACCCCCACAAAAAGCTAAAGCAATCCTTGGAGAAAAGAAGATGGGTGGCGTCACCTTCCCTAACTTCAGAATCTACTACAAAGCAGTAGTAATTAAAACAGCATGGTATTGGGATACAAACAGACCCACAGACCAATGGAACAGAGCTGAATATTCTGTCACAGACCCCCAAATATATGGCCACTTAATCTTTGACAAAGGAGCAAGAAATGCAAAGTGAAACAAGGAAAGCCTCTTCAACAAGTGGTGCTGGGAAAACTGGATAGCTACCTGCAAAAAAATGAACTCTGACCTCTGTCTAATGCCAGGCACAAAAGTCAGATCAAAGTGGATTAAAGACCTCCATATCAGACATGAATCTATAAGTTTCATAGAAGAAAATGTAGGCAGAACTCTCCTTGACATTGAAGCTAAAAGCATCTTTAAGGACGAAACAGCACTGACCATGCAAGTGGAAGCAAACATAAACAAATGGGACTACATCAAACTAAGAAACTTCTGCACTTCAAAAGTAACAGTGACCAAAATACAGAAAGAGCCCACAGAATGGGAAAGAATATTTACCCAATACCCATCTGATAAGGGATTAATATCCAGGATATACAAGATACTTGTAGAATTGTATAAGAAAAAAACCTCCAATCCCATCAAAAAATGGGGAGCAGAAATAAACAGAAGTTTCCTCAAAAAAGAAATACAAATGGCCAAAAGGCACATGAAAAAATGCTCCACATCACTAGTCATCAGGGGGATGCAAATCAAAACAACAATGAGATATCATCTCACACCACAGAGACTGGCACACATTCAAAAGAACAAAAGCAACCAGTGCTGGCGTGGATGTGGGGAAAAAGGGACGCTCCTTCACTGTTGGTGGGAATGCCTACTGGTCCAGCCTTTCTGGAAAACAATATGGACAGTCCTTCAAAAACTAGAAATTGAGCTTCCATATGACCCCGCAATACCACTTCTGGGAATATATCCCGAGGATGCAAAAGAGCACAGTAGAATGACATCTGTACCTATATATTCATTGCAGCACTGTTCACAATAGCCAAAAATAGAAACAACCTGAGTGCCCAAAACCAGATGACTGGTTAAAGAAACTTTGGTACATCTATACAATGGAATACTATTCAGCTGTTAGGAGAGATGAAGTCATGAAATTTGCTTATAAATGGATAAATATGGAGAGTATCATGCTAAGTGAAATGAGTCAGAAAGAGAGGGACAGACATGGAAGGACTGCACTCATTTGTGGAGTATAGAATAACAACATGAGACTGACACCAAAGGATGGTAGATACAAGGGCCAGGGGGATTGCCCCATACCTGGAAGACTGCTTCATGAGAGGAGGGGAGAAGGCAGATGGAATAGAGAAGGGATGACTAAGAAAATGATGGCTGGAGGAACCAGTCAGGATGGGAGATGCATGCCGAAAGTAGGTAATGGACCAAACATGATGGCCTCTCAGTGTCTGTGTTGCAAGCCATGATGCCCAAAACTAGAGTGAGAGTGTGGGGAATATTGTCTGCCATGGAGGCAGGGGGAGGGGGGGAAGGGAGGGTATACTGGGATATTGATGGTGGGGAATGTGCACTGGTGGAGGGATGGGTGTTTGATCATTGTGAGATTGTAACCCAAACATGAAAGCTTGTAACTATCTCACGGTGATTCAATAAAATTTTAAAAATAAAAAAAAAAAAAGATGTGGGGCTGGAGTGACAGCACAATGGGCAGGGCGTTTGCCTTGCACGAGGCCGACCCGGGTTCAAATCCCAGCATCCCATATGGTCCCCTGAGCACCACCAGGGGTGATTCCTGAGTGCATGAACCAGGAGTGACCCCTGTGCATTGCTGGGTGTGACCCAAAAGCAAAAAAAAAAAAAAAAAAAAAAGATGAGCGCGTGCTGGTGCTTGGGCTGAAGTCCACCCTGGAGGAAGCCCCGTCCACGTTCAGCACCAGGGGCAGCTCCCGAGCACTGCCGGGTGTGACCCCCCACCGGGAAGACCAGGAGAAGAGGCTGACAAGCCGCTGAGGACAGCGGGGAGGGTCCCGCGGAAGCCGCTGCAGGTGCCCACGGCGGGCAGGCACCCCGGTGACCACACGGTTCCTGTTCTCCTGAACGGGAACTCCCAGTGCTCTCCTAACGCGAGCAACGCGTGTCACCCAGCGTCGCCTCTGGGCAGACCTAGCTAAGCCAGCAGGCGCGGGGCGGCTCTCGGACCCGGGCTGCCAGCGGGAGCCCCCGAGCACGAGGGAAGAGCGAGGCACGCACGCCCCGCGTGCCCAGCCACTGACTGCCACTCTTCCAGCCCGCAGCCCCTCGTGGCAGTCACCTCCCTTAGGAGAGACTCTGGGAGCCAGAGCACGAGTCCGATGGGGAGGGGCTTGCCCTGCGTGCAGCCAACACGGTTCAGCCCCAATGTGGCCCCCCCGGAGCCCACCAGGAGTCTGAGCTCTGAGCTCTGAGCCAGGAGGAAGCCCAGAGCACCGCTGGGTGTGACTCCCAAAACAAAAAATAGTAAGACGAAGCGGGCATAAGAAGGGTCTGGGTGGGAGGGGAAGGTAGAGAGGAGACCAGACGACGACAGGAGCTGGGAACGATCACGCTGGACAAGGCCTGAGGGTCAGAAGTAGGGAAGGGATATTCCTGATAGCCTTTCAGCATCAATACTGCTAACGCTAATGCCCAAAAGGGGGGGGGGAGAGAGAGAGAGAGAGAGAGAGAGAGAGAGAGAGAGAGAGAGAGAGAGAGAGAGAGAGAGAGAGAGAGAGGAGAGAAGGGGGGAGAGAGGAAAAGAGGGGGAGAAAAAAGAGAAAGGGAGAGAGAGAGAGAGAGAAGGGAAAGGCATCTGCCACAGAGGCAGGCAGGGTGTGGGGGTGGGGGTGACGGGAGGGACCCTGGGGACACTGGTGCTGGGAAATGTGCCCTGGTGGAGGGACGGGTGTTGGAGCACTGTATGACTGAAGCCCAGTCATGCACAGCTTTGTAAGCGTCTGTCTCACAGGGATTTAGTAAAAAAGTAGCACGGTAGCTCTGTAGCACTTGTCCCGTTGTTCATCGATTTGTTCAAGCGGGCACCAGTAAAGTCTCCATGGTGAGACTTGCTGTTACTGTTTTTTGGCTTACTGAGCATGCCACGGGGAGCTTGCCAGGCTCTGCCGTGCGGGCGGGATACTCTCGGTAGCTTGCCGGGCTCTCTGAGTGGGACGGAGAAATAGAACCCGGGTCAGCTGTGTGCAAGGCAAACGCCCTACCCGCTCTGCTATCGCTCCTGCCCAATAAAAAAGCAAAAATTTAAAAAATGTTTCAAATAAAAAATAAGTAACAAAAAGCCGGGCCAGTAGGAAGTGGTCCAGAGAGATGCCCGTGGCCTGAGAGGCTGGGGCCACCAGGTGCCGTGGAGGCTCACGGGCTCCTCAGGGTCTGCAGCCACCAGCAGACTCCAGGAAGCGGGAAGGTCACCTGCACCTCCTCCTGCTTCCGCCCAGCATCGGGAGGCCGCAGCAGTGACCACCTGCCTGTCCTTCCCGCGCGCACGGCGTGGAAGGGCGGGATACGGGACAGGGGACAGTGGGTCATCGGGAAGACACTGGCCTTGCACGGAGCCAGCACCGGCCCGTCAGGGCATGGCAGAGGGTCCCAGAGCACCGAGGCAGTGGTGAGCCCTGAGCCCCGCTGGGTGTGGCCCAACGACAGCCCCGCCACACGCCACGGCAGCAGCAAGACCAGGAGTGATGGAATACAAATAATTTCTGCGCAGTGACACTTGTTCTCACGGGGCTGCTGGTGCCTGCCGGGGAGCCCACGTGTCGAGGGGACGCCGTTCCGGGGGGAGGGGGCGGGGTGGGCAGGCGCTCCTGGCCAGGGTCAGCCCCGGGGCCTCCTGGGCTGCTCCGAGACACAGACACGGAACAAACGACCGGACAGCCCTGGGGCCGCCTGCCCTTCCCACATGCTCCATTTCCGTGAATGGACGCAGGTCATTCTCCACAGCAGCGGCGGGCGGTGTGTAGTCTGCAGCTCGGGGCCAGAGCGTGGCCCAGCGGGGGAGCACGTGCCCGAGCACGGCGAGGCCCCGACCCCCGGCGCCACAAAGCAGGCAGGTGCGCGGAAAGGGCCCCGCGTGGGCGAGACTGCGGCGGGAGTCATGGGCAGGGCCCCCCCCCACCCCGGCAGGAGCGGGCAGCAGCGCCCTCGAGGCACGACTGGCCACTGAGGAAGGCACCCGCGGCCGCTGGGGCAAAGTCAGGGGTGCGGGCGCCTCGCGCTTCTCCTGCGCGCCCTAGCCATGGCGGTGACATGAACAGGACGTCCCCAGTGGGCTGTGCCATGCTCGGCGCTGGGACCACCAGGGCAGTGGGGGGACCTCAGGACAGTTACAGGAGCTTTCGGCTTGTCCATCTCATGGAAACAGATATCCAGGGGCACACTGAGCCATCCCCCCTCCCCCTCCCCTCCTCTCTCTCTCCCTCTCCCCCTCCCGCTCTCTCTCCCTATCTCTCCATCCCCCTGCCCCCCTCCATCCCTCTTTCTCTCCCTCCCTCCCTCCCCGCCCCCCACTAGACCCAGCAATGTGGGCCTCTCTGCCTTAGACCCTTCGGCCCAATTTCCTTTCCGAAAAGGGAGCCGACGGCCGAGGCTTCCCGGGCGGGAGAGCGTGACCCGGAGTGTCTGCACGGCTTCTGCAGGGGCGCTCGGGCTCCAAGACTCAGGCAGGAGCATGTATTTATGCCGCGGAAAATATTCCCCGTGGGACCAGGCAGCGCTTACATAAGCCGCCGCAGCTCCGTCCGTCCGTGGCTCGGCGCATCCCTGGAGCGCCTGTCCCTGTGCCCTGTGCCCCCTGACCTCCGGCCAGCACGCAGCGGGCAGCCCTGCTGTGGCACCCACACACGTAGCGACGACAGCAAATTCACCCACAACCCAGGGCTCTCTGCACAGTCTCTCCCAGGCTGAGGCCCAGGGGCGCTGGTGGTGTTTTGTTCTAAAGAGCCACTAATGTTTTCTTTTTTTGTGTTTTGTTTGGGGGCCACACCCGGTGATGTTCAGGGGCGACTCCTGGCTCTGCGCTCAGATCACTCCTGGCGGTGCTCGGAGAACCACACGGGATGCCGGGGGTGGAAGCCGTGTCAGCCGCGTGCAAGGCCAAAGCCTCCCCATTGTTCTGCCACTCGGCCCCATCCACGGAGACTTTCTAAGCAAAGAAAGTGACTCACTTAAAAGTTGCACTTGAAAGTCACTCAAGCTACATTAGTCAAAGTACTTAGACACTGCCAGGTAAAAACTGAAAACAGGAACAGTAGTGAAAGAAAAAAGAAAAGGAAAGAAAAGTAAACATGCAAACACCCAAGTTTCTGGAGAGAAGAGTCTCTCTAAGATCAGACGGGGCCAGAGAGATGTGATGCGAAAGGTGGGGGGGGCGCACTGGCCTTCAACCGCCCGGGCGCCACCCCTGTCAGGGCACAGTCCCCGAAGCTCCACCAAGCGGGATCTCTAAGCACAGCTTCAAGAGTAAGCCCTGAGGGGTGGAGCGATAGCACAGCAGGTAGGGCGTTTGCCTTGCTTGCTGCCGACCCAGGTTCGATTCCCAGCATCCCCTATGGTCCCCTGAGCACTGCCAGGGGGTAATTCCTGAGTGCAGAGCCAGGAGTAACCCCTGTGCATCACCGGGTGTGACCCAAAAAGCAAAAAAAAAAAAAGAGTAAGCCCTGAGCACTGCCAGGTGTGGCCAAAAAACAGAAACAAAAACATTATAAACCAGAGCCTCAAATTTTTTTGGCCTCCCAACCCTTTTTCAGGAAAAAAATCCCAATCACCCAGCCCCACTCTGGAAATCTCCCTCTCTGTGCCTGGGGTCACTGCGCCCGGGAGCGGGGCCGCCCGGCCCGGAAGGAGTCAGCAGCCTCCCAAGAACACCGCGAAGGAATCAGAGCTACCCAACCCGGAGCCGCACGCGGCGTGGAAGCCAGAAAACGAAGCCGGATTTTCCCAGGCTGATTCATCTAATGAGGATTTCTGTTTCCACGAGCCCATGCTTTGTTTGGGTTTGGGTTTGGGAGCTACACCCAGTGATGCGCAGGGCTGACTCCCTGCTCTGTGCTCAGGGAACACACCCAGGTCAGCCGGGGCTGTCTCTCCAGCCTCTGCTGTGGGCTGACCTGAGCTCCCTGCAGAAGTCAGTGACGATGACGTGGGGAAGCACAGGACAGACACCCGCTCCCAAGGCAAACCAGGTCTAATGAATTAGCTGCTAATTCTGAAAATGTCCTCAAGCACGCTGGGTCCGGCACAATACTCCACCCTCTACACTTTGAGGTGTTTGGGGGTTTTATTGTCTTGGGCGCCAGAAACAGAATCCAGGGGCTCACACATAAGCCCACTTCAGGAATTTTACATGTGTCCTCTGCAAACTTACACCTGAACTGTTCCAAAGCCCTTGTCAGTGGCGATTACCAATGACCAGCTTTCACCTGTACCGAGGTGAACTTAGTGGCAGGACGCGCTCCTACCTCAGACCTAGCCTCCTCTTGGAGAGCGGGGCCTAGGACACAGACTCCCACAGGCAGGGAAGGGAGAGGGAGAGCCCTCGGCCTGTTGTTCTAGGCCAATGCGTGAGGGGGGCCCTGGGTTCGACTGGCTGGTTTTAAACAAACACCTACTGGACCACCAATGAGTTCAGCGCGGGCGTCAGGCAGGGCCCGCTTCACTGCAGCCGGGGCAGACTCAGCCCAAACCAGACGCGGCTGCTACTCATGAAAAGCAGGCACGTCTTCATTTCTTTTTTTTTTTTTCTTTTTGGGTCACACCCAGCAATGCATAGGGGTTACTCCTGGCTCTGCACTCAGGAATTACCCCTGGCGGTGCTCAGGGGACCATATGGGATGCTGGGAATCGAACCCAAATCGACCGAGTGCAAGGCAAACACCCTACCCGCTGTGCTATTGCTCCAGCCCCACGTCTTCATTTCTTAAGAAAAATCTTCTCAATAAGCCTGGAGAGGTTTTTGTGGACCGATAATAAAAACTGAGTGAAACTCACAAACTCCAAAAATTTATGACTTCTCAAAGACAGTTCAGCCTCCAAACCTTATTTTCTCCCATCTACTTCTACCACAAAGCATCTGAAACTCTACATTCTGAAAAGACAAAAAACCCCACATACTTGGATAATTTCTTATATTTATCATATATATATATATAATACGTATATAATGGGCTAGAGCGATAGCACAGCAGTCGGGCGTTTGCCTTGCATAAGGCCGACCCAGGTTCGATTCCTCGCCCCTCTTGGAGAGCCCGGCAAGCTACCAAGAGTTTCTCGCCCGCACGGCAGAGCCTGGCAAGCTACCCATGGTGCATTTGACATGCCAAAAACAGTAACAAGTCTCAAAAAAAAAATGGAGACATTACTGGTGCCCGCTAGAGCTAATCAATGAGCAATGGGATGACAGTGAGTGACATATATAATAATATATATATATATAATGTCAATATAAGACAATTATATTATCTTATAAATTATAAATGTAAGATAATTACATGGACATTATTATATATGTAGCCAAAATAATAGGATCCACGAGAAAGCAATACAACTTGGAAAAGGGACAGAACAGTTTCCATGATCCCCAATAATTCCTTAGTGAGCTTTAATGCAGAGAAACCCAAATGGCCACATAAGAAAATTTTACGCCCAGTGTAACTCCAGAATTGAAGAAAATCTTTCTGATTTTTGACCAATGCTGACAGTTTTATTCTAGGGGATTAATATTTTTTAAATGATCTATTTAATACTTAACACACAATGATACATGAGTAGACTCTCATTATTAATAAAGCCCTATTAACTGGAGAGCTATTCTTTCACTCTCACAGGAAACAAATTTCATCAGTTATAAATATTAACTGTAATATTCATGCATTTGGAATGTACAATAATATAGTCCAGACTTAAAAATAGGCATTTGTGTATTCCGTAAGAGTTTTCTACTAAACTGTTGGCGTGTCACATCACTGGGAGGGGGAGCGGGGAGGTATCCTAGAAAGGGAGGCTGCAGGGAGCCAGAGAAACAGCACAGAGGGTAGGGTGCTTGCCCTGCACATGTCAGACCCGGGTTCGATTCCAACATCCCACATGGTCCCCTGGGCACCGCCAGGAGAGATTCCTGAGTGCAGAGTCAAGAGAGGGCTGGTGTGGGTGGGAGGGAGGGAGGGCGAGAAGGAAGGAACGAGGAAGGAGGGCGGGCGGGCGGGCTGCTGCCATGGGCCAGGGGTGGTCCAGCGGCTCAGGGCACCTGCCACCTGCCCTGGGTCCAACAGGACGTTGAACACAGAACTGCTGCTGGCTGAGTTTGGCGGTCCTGCTGCGAGGGACCCCCGATGCTCCCACACACCAAAAGGGACGCAGGATGAGAGTCTAACAGAGAAGCTGACCCGGTAATCTCCGGAGGGAAGAACTGGGCAAGGATCTGGGGGAAGAGGCACTTGGCATCGCGCACACACTGCGCATTCGGAACTTCAGGCATGAATGAACGTGGTGCCTATCCGTAAAAATAAGTCACAGGCCGAGATTAGGACCCAACTTGATATCGACGGTGAACATAAACATAACCAATTTAAGACGCTGGTATTCTAAAATTAAACAGCATCATTATTGGTACTAATAAAAACTTTCTGTATATTTTTATGATACGATAAATTTAGTTCTACATTTCATGGACTGCAGCGATGGCACAGCGGGTTCGATTCCTTTGCCCCTCTCGGAGAGCCCGGCAAGCTACCGAGAGTATCCCGCCCACATGCAGAGCCTGGCAAGCTCCCTGTGGTGTATCCGATATGCCAAAAACAGTAACAAGTCTCACAATGGAGACGTTACTGGTGCCTGCTCAAGCAAATCAATGAGGGATGGATGGGGAGATTACAGACAGCGCTACAGTGCTACATTTCATGGCCTTTCTTACCTGGGGGTGGGGGGACACCCAGCAGAGCTCAGAGGCTACTCCTGGCTCTGTGCTCAGCAGTGACCCCTGGAGGTACTCAGGGGGCCAAACTGGGGTCAGCAGGATGTAGGGCGAACACCTTCCCCCCCGTATGATAAGCCCCCCCGCCCCCCCGACATGGCCTTTGAATATTCATTTTTATTCCAACCCTGTGAGAAACAGAAACCTCAGCTCTGAATGGAAATCAACCCCGTGAGACTGGGAACTGTCACAGCTAGGAAGGTGTCACCCCGCATGCTAAACAGCCGAGAAAAGCTCTCTGGGGAATCGACTCACTGCAGGTGGGGCCGAGGGGTCCAGGACTGCCAAGAGTCCCCCTGTGGGGGGGGGGGGTGAAGCTTCACACGGGCCAGGCACGCGCTCGCCTGCAGGGCAGCCCAGGCCCAGGTCCTGTGTCTGTGTCTGTCCTGTGTCCTGTGTGCTGTGGTTTATCCTGTGTCTGGGCCTGCTCCCCGCTCTGTGCTCCAGGCCGTGGGATGCAGACAGGGACAGGGATTGTCCCGGGATTGTCTGCGGCAAAGCATGACTTGGCCCGCTGACCTGTTTCTTCAGCCCACGTTCAGCCACTGACAGTGTTCAGTCCAATACTGAATTCTGCGTTGTTTGCTAACGGTGCGAGGAACTGAACCAGAGCCGCATGCGTATGAGCCACGCGCGGCCACTGAGCGACGTCCCGGCCCCAACACGGCCTTTGCTTTTCTCTATCTCAGCCACCCTCACAGTGGAGCTCAGCACTGACTCTGAGCTCAGTGCTCAGAGACCACTCTTGGCGGGCTCAGGGGACAGAGGTGGTGCCGGCAAGGCCACGGCGCTGCGGCCTCTCCGGCACCGACTTCTCCTCCTTTGCGACTGTCACAGGGTAACTCAGATCCAGGGGCACGACTTACGGAGGTCAAGGCCAAATACTGGCATAGCAGCTTCCGTTCCTACTTTCTACCAAAACTCGTGAGCAATAGAACATTCACAGTGACACACAAAGGAAAGTCAGACGCGCAGACACAAAGCACAGAACAGAGACCACAGCTGGACGTGGGGGAAGGAGACACTGACCAGGGTGTCAGAAACCGTCATTCTATTCTCTCTCGTGTGCGTTCTTCTCTCTCCCTCTCTCTCCCTGCTCTCTCTCCCCCCCTCTCTCTCCTCCCTCTCTTTTCCCCTTCCTCAAAACTTCCAAATAAAACCTGTTTTTTACTTAAAAAAAAAAAAAAAAAAAAACCAGGGGCCGAAGTGATAGCACAGCGGGGAGGGCGTTTGCCCTGCACGTGGCCAACCCGGGTTCGATTCCCAGCATCCCATATGGTCCCCTGAGCACTGCCAGAGGTAATTCCTGAGTGTAGAGCCAGGAGTGACCCCTGAGCATCACTGGGTGTGACCCAAGAAATCAAAATGTAACCCCAAAAAAAATCAAACCAAAACAAAGCGAAACAGTCGCCCCAGGACCAACAGACCGTGCAGGTCTGCTGAGCAGAGTGGCCCCGAGTGTCAGCGCAGGGCAGGGAGCCGGCTCGGAGAGGAGCATCAGCCCGGCGTGCACAGGCCCTGGGTCCCCTCCCGGTGTCACTGCCCTGCACAGCCCGGGGTGCCCAACACTGCCAGCCCGCGCCGCACTGCGTCACCGCTGAGTCCAAGCCCGGGCCTGGCATGCGCCCAGGTGGCCCCAGATAACCCTTGAGACTCCAAAAAGGAGAGAAACTAAGATACCGCAGGCTTGAAATCTGCTGACAGGGCCAGAGAGATGAAGGCACTTGCCCCGCACGCAGCTGGCCCTGGCTCGACCCCCGCCACCAGGAGTGACCCCGAGCACGGCAGAAGCATCCTCCACGTGTCTCTGGGTTTGCCCAAGAGCCAAAACAATTTTATTTTTTAATAATTCACTGGGCTGGAGCGATAGCACAGCGGGTAGGGCATTTGCCTTGCACGCGACCGACCCAGGTTTAATTCCTCCGCCCCTCTCGGAGAGCCCGGCAAGCTACCGAGAGTATCCCGCCCGCACGGCAGAGCCTGGCAAGCTCCCCGTGGTGAATTCAATATGCCAAAAACAGTAACTACAAGTCTCACCATGGAGACGTTACTGGTGCCCGCTCAAGCAAATCGATGAGCAACGGGGTGACAGTGACAGTGACAATAATTCACTGGAATTGGATCCAGAGTGCCTTACGCACATGCATGAACGCACGCGTGTGCGCGCACACACACACACACACACACACACACACACACACAGAGCTGGGAGGGGCTCGGGAGACACTCCGGGGGCTGATCCAGGCCCAGGCGGGCACTCGGGCACCAGCCGAGTGAGCACCGCCCCCCAGGACTGCCGGAACAACCCTCGAGCGCCAGGCCAGCCCCCGGCACCACTAGATCTGACCCCGAACACAGCAAGAAGGCACAGGGACAAGGGCAGGACCCGCCAAAGGACCAGCGTCCACTTCGTACGCCAGTGGGAGACCCGGCTGGGGTCACATCACTGACGTGGGCGTACAAAGCAACGGGCCAGGGAGCAATGACCAAAGATTCACTCAAGCTCATCAGCGCGACGAGCCTGCGGTGCCCGGGCAGTGCTCTCGCACAGTGCTCTCGCCCCGTGGACAGAAACGAAGCGTCTATGCGCAGCGGCTTCGGAGGGGAGACCCAGGGCCACCGACCCCCGTGGCAGGGCGGGCGAGGGGCGGAGACTCACTGGTGGAGTTTCCCTGCATCTGGATGATGCACTTGGACTCCTTGCTGGTCTCGCGGGAGTTGAAGGGCCGCACGCGGACGGCCACCTTCACCGAGGCGCCCGACATCCTGCCGGCCGGTCGGGCTGCGGCCACAGACGCAAACCTTCTTCTGTCTTTTTTCTGAAGTTCTGGCGACGCTTCCTATGGAGAGAAAGAAGAAATTCCAGACAAGGTGGTCAGGATTTGTGAAGAGCATTGGGGCCGGAGCAACAGCACAGCGGGGAGGGCATGGGCCTTGCAACACGGCCAACCCGGGTTCGATCCCCGACACCCATAGGGTCCCCCAAGCACCACCTGGAGTGATTCCTGAGTGCAGAGCCAGGGGTCACCCCGAGCACTGCCGGGAGTGACCCAGAAAGCACAGACCGGCATAAGCAGACGCTCTGCTCTTTTATCTTAGTACTACTTGTTTCCACTTCTTAAAAAAACAAAACAAGGAGGGGCCGGAGCAATAGCACAGCGGGGAGGGCGTTTGCCTTGCATGCAGCAGACCCAGGTTCGATTCCCGGCATCCCGTAGGGTCCCCCAAGCACCACCAGGAGTAATTCCTGAGCGCAGAGCCAGGAGTGACCCCTGTGCATTGTCGGGTGTGACCCAGAAAGCAAAAAAACAAAACAAGGGGGCCTAAGCGGGAGGGCTTGGCACGCGGCCAACCCAGGTTCGATTCCCAGCATCCCATATGGTACCCCGAGTACTGCCAGGAGTAATTCTTGGGTACAGAGCCAGGAGTAACCCCTGAGCATAGCATCAGAGGATGTGACCCAAAAAGTCAAACCCTCCCTCAAAAAAAAAAATAAACTCGCTCCTGTTCTTTGTATTCCTAAGAGTAAATTATCAGAGACTTAAAAACTGCAGCTTGGGGGGCTGGAGGGATAGCACAGTGGGGAGGGCGTTTGCCTTGCACGCGGCCAACCGGGGTTCTAATCCCAGCATCCCATATGGTACCCTGAGCACTGCCAGGGGTAATTCCTGAGTGAAGAGTCAGGAATAACCCCTGTGGATCACCGGGTGTGACCCAAAAACAAAACAAAACAAAAAAAACTGCAGCTTGTTTCCCTACTGCATTCTCTCCCTACAGCCCTTACAGCACGTCTAAACGTTTAAACCGAGCACGAATTTAAGGCAAGCAACGGACAGATCCACGGGTCCCTGGGTATTTCTGGAACCATGTTCAGGGGAAAAAAAAAAAAAACACATGAAAAATTTAAAAACCACTTAAGGAATTTTTATTGAAAGCATTGAAGAGAATGAAGGACTCTGGCAAGACGTGCGCTCCGTGGAGTAAAGGAGGAATTACCCAGCCCGAGTTCGGACTGCAGGACTGTGGGGGGAACGTCTCACCTCTTGTACCCAAAGACGCATCCAACTTCCTAAGCTGTCACCAGCATCGCTGCTCTGGCAGAGGGACAATCAACCAACAAAGGCCCCCGGTGAGTCCCAGCGCCTCTCCCCCAGGCCCTGCCATGGCTGTGTGGCTCAGAGCCACCCCGTGCAGGAAGCAGGGAACAGCAAGGTCCTCAGGCGCTCCATCTGAGGCGACACTAACTCACTCTGCAACCAAATCACCTAATCGCTGTTTCCCGAGTGGGGAAACACTGCAGGGGGCGGGGGAGACTGAGAACTTTTCCTAGGAGGAGGATCTCTGCAGCAGAACGAAATGAGTACTCCTCTGGAAAAAGAAGAACCCACTAAAATAACTTATTTTCTTCCTGCCCCCCCACCTACAACTTTTTCTGGGTTTTGGACCATATCCAAAGGAATCACTCCATGGGGCTGGAGCGATAGCACAGCGGGTAGGACGTTTGCCTTGCACGCGGCCGACCCGGGTTCGATCCCCGGCATCCCATATGGTCCCCCAAGCACTGCCAGGAGTAATTCTTGAGTGCAAAGCCAGGAGTAACCCCTGAGCATCGCTGGGTGTGACCCAAAAAGAAAGAAAAAAAAACCAAAGGAATCACTCCTGGTGGTATCAAGCTTTTGAGATTTTTTTTTTTTTTTTTGCTTTTTGGGTCACACCCAGTGATGCACAGAGGTTACTCCTGGCTCTGCACTCAAGAATCACCCCTGGCGGTGCTCAGCTCAGAAGACCATATGGGATGCTGGGAATCGAACCCGGGTCAGCCGCGTGCAAGGCAAACGCCCTCCCCGCTGTGCTATCGCTCCAGCCCCACTTTTGAGATTTTTGCCTGTTTTTTTTTCTTTTCCCCACAAAGGCGGGTCGAGCAAACTCTCAGGTGCGCCTGTTTCATGGCTGCTGACCCCTGCTCCCACGACTGGAACCTTTCGAAAGCCTGACTTTCAATTTCATTTTCAAGCTCAGGAACTTTCTCCTCGTCCCCCGAGATTACACACGGCAGCCAAAACCAAGGTACCCTGTGTCCCCGACACGCTGGTGTCCCCAGGGATGGTCCCGCAGGGCGGTGGCTCTCGCACCCTCACAATGGACATCCGAGTCTCCGTTTCCCCTGCCCGTGGCCGGGGTCCAGCCTCACGTCTCCCAAAATGACTTGCCCAAACATTCCTGGAATCACTGGTATTTCCGAGCGCATTTATAGCCCCCCAAGTCGCACAGACACCGCTATCATTTTACACGACTGCGGCTGTCGTCTATTGTTCCTTAATAGCTTCCCAAAGTGAAAATCCTTGTCCCTCAAAAAGTCTTTGAACTTGCGCTCCTGGGGGGGGGGGGGAAGGGGCCCTAACCACGTCTGGACAAGATTTCAAAATAATCCTGGGATATTTTAATGTGCTCAAAGCAGGAGATTTAACAAAGATGAATCACACTTTGGCCCACGGCCACGGGGCTATCGTAAAAGGCTCCCACTCCCCAAGGCAGAGGAGACAGAATAAACAGACTCACGTGAATTCCGGAAATGCATCAAGTACTGAATTCAAAAACCTTTAAAAAATTCCCTAATACTGGGGCTAGAGCTGTTGGAATATAGCTCTAAATATGTTAGGCATGATTTTGGTTCGTCCTTGCTCCCCTTGCCCAAGGAGCTTAGGTTTATCAGTCACACCCATCAAAGTGCTCCCGAGTCACTCCCATTCCTTTGTTTATCTGTAACCACTTCTACCAGTTTATCTGCTCTTCCTCTAATCAAACTCTGTTAATTGGTAAGGTCAGAACTTCCTAGGACACTGAATATTATAACATTGCCTTTCTCTCCTCTTTATGCCTTTTGAATAATTTACTTTAAAGCTATGTCTTTTTTGTATAGACACAAGAAGACAATATTATGTTTTTATAACTTAAGACTTAATTGGCCTCGAATATTATTCCCTCCCGGGCATCTGCTTTCTCCACTTAAGCCTCAGTTGCCCTCAGTTCCTAGCACCCCAAAGTAGGGTCCCTGACGTGGGACAGGAAGGATCCAGGGCAAGCGGTGAATTATGTGTTACCCTGGCATCAAGATGGGCCTGGCCAAAGTGCCTAATTCTTTTTTTTTTTTTTTTTGCTTTTTGGGTCACACCCAGCAATGCACAGGGGTTACTCCTGGCTCTGCACTCAGGAATTACTCCTGGCGGTGCTTGGGGGACCATATGGGATGCCGGGAATCAAACCCGGGTCGGCCACGCGCAAGGCGAACGCCCTACCCGCTGTGCTATCGCTCCAGCCCAAAAGTGCCTAATTCTTTTTTTTTTTTTTTTTTTTTTTTTGCTTTTTGGGTCACACCCAGAAATGCTCAGGGGTTACTCCTGGCTTTGCACTCAGGAATTACTCCTGGCAGTGCTTGGGGGACCATATGGGATGCCGAGGATTGAACCCGGGTCGGCCGCGTGCAAGGCAAACGCCCTACCCGCTGTGCTATCGCTCCGGCCCCAAAAGTGCCTAATTCTTAACTATAAGTTAAGAGCTTGATCATAGACAAATGCTGTCATGATCCAAAAGTAATGATGAGACTAGGACCCTGTTAGGGATAGGAAAGACTGTTCTGGCCTGAGCACTGTAGCCTGAGATTGAGATGGCCCCAGGAGAGCAATTCTATAAGTTTTAATGCATCTCTTATTGTGTCCATACAAAATGATTAATATTATGAATGCTTATATGTTTGCTGGCTGAGGAGAAGAGAAACACATTCATGGGACTCTGCCCTTGGGTGGATCCTCCTGCTGAAAGAGAGATTCTGTCCTAGTGAAAGCATTCCCCTAAGGGATAGAACTTTACCCCCTATGGATTGTAACCACACCTTTAGATAAGCCCCAGGCTGCTGGGGGACGGGGAGATTTACGGTAGCTGTGTGAGGGGGCAAGGGGAGAGTTCCAGAGGAGAGTGTTCAGAGGGAAGATTGGAATAAACTGCAAGTGAGACCAACCATCTTGGCTCCGTTCCTTCCTTTGCCTGCCACATCATCGCCATCAACCTCCCCGGGGTGGGGAAGCGGCCGGAGACTACCGAACTCGGGTGGTGGGAGAGACAGCGCTGCTGCCCTAGACCTTGTACCTGGCTCGGTGCGGTGAGGCGCTCTTCACCTGCCTCGCCGCCCGCGCCCTTTCTTTTCTTTTTTGTGTTTTACACATAGAGCGACCGTACCGTGTGCAGGTGCCTGCCTTGCACGCAGCCAACCCCGGTTCAATTCCCGGCACCCAACACAGGGTACCCTGAGGACCGCCAGGAGGCACTCCTGAGTGCAGAGCCAGGAGCAAATGCTGAGCACTGTCAGGTGTGGCCCCCAAACAAACAAACAAAAGTTTACCTCACTTTAATAAGTAACTTTCTGTAATTCAAAAACAAACAAAAACACTGAATAGAATCAAGCCTCGGATCTAAGTGCCCGTATCAGGGCGTACGGCCCCCAGCGAACAGTGAAAAAGACAGCGACCCTGGGAGACCACCCTCACAGCCCGCCGATGCCGAGGGGGTCCCGGGCACCCCGTGTGGCCTCAGAGAACCAGGCATGGCCCCCAAAGTGAAAAAAAGTATCTGACAACCGAAAGACACTCTGGCAAATCCAGACAGGCAGTGCCTGCAGGTCAGGCCACTCGGCGTCTCCGATAGGAGAGTCACTGGGGCGGCGACAGAAGAGTAAAGGGGACGTGCATCACTTACCACCAAACGCAAGTGTCTTAATCGTGAAGATGTATTTTCAAACATTTTTTTAGGGGGCTGGAGAGATAATGCAGTGGGTAGGGTGCTTGCCTGGCACGCAGCCAACCCGGGGTCCATTCCTGTCATCCCGTAAGGTCCCCTGAGCACTGCCTGGAGTAAACCCTGAGCACTGAGCCAGGAGTCAGCCCTGAGCACTGAGCCAGGAGTCAGCCCTGAGCACCGCCAGGAGCAAACCCCGAGCACAGAGCCAGGAGTCAGCCCTGAATGCCACCAGGTGCGCCGAACCCTGAGCACAGAGTCAGGAGTCAGCCCCTAGCGCAGCCTGGAGTGATCCCCGAGCACCACCGAGTGTGGCCCCCAGACCAGCCACAGAGAGAACAGAACTTCTTTTGCTCCCTCTGGGGCCCTCTCCCTGCCGAATGCCGCTGACGGGGCGATGACTGGGGCTGGCATCCCGCGGGCGTTGTGCACGTGTGGCCGGGACCCACACCCTAACAGGACCGGGCGCTCCGTCCACACGCGCACCTGTCCCCGCCCACCCCCTGCAGCCCGCCCACTCCCGCCCGGACACCAGCTCCCCGCCCAAGCCTGGGCTCCCTCGAGCCCCTCCCGGCCCCTCAGGCCCTCCGGCTTCTCCCCAGACCTGTGCCCTTCCGTGCCCGTCAGCACCCAGAGCACTCAGCACCCTCAGCGTTGCTCCGGAGTCCTCCCCCTCCGCCCTTCCAGACGCCGCCCCGGCCACCATCCACGCACCCCTCAGGTCTGACCACTGAGCTCTGCGCCGCCCAGCACGGGCCCCGGCAGTGGTCCTGCCCCCACAGCGCTGCCCCCCCAGCTTCCCCAGCGGCCCCCAAGGGCTTCAGGATAGGGTCTCCGTGGCCCCGCCCTGCCGCACCTCCAGGGCTCCCTCTCCCGGGGCCGGCACCCGCGCGCCCGCCTCTCCCCGGGCTCCTCTCGACTCGTCCCCGCCGGCAGGACCAAGCACTCAAGAGCCTCAGCAGAGCCTCATAGGCTTCCCACGCCCGCACGCCAGAGGGGACGGACACCGTAAGGCATGACTGGAGGCTGAGGCCCTAGTGACCGTCTAACCACCAACACTGGCACAGTATCGATCCCAAGTGAAGGCAAGACACCTGACTGAGATCGAGAAAGTCGGCTTCGGGGGGACCGGAGAGACGTGCAACGGACAAGGAGCCCCCCTTGCACGCAGCAAAGCTGGGTTCGATCCCCAGCACGCCAAACCTGCCAGGAGCAAGCCCTGAGCACAGAGCCAGGAGCAAGCCCTGAGCACTGCTGGGTGTGGCCCAGTAGCAAAAATAAATAAATAAGACTTCTTCCTAATTCAAAGAGCTAACTGGTTTTTGGAAGTGATTATACATTTGGAGGGAGCTGAGGGCCCTGCCCCATTGGGACTCCCAGTGGGGTTCCTGGGAGGCTCCAACAAGACTCAGCTGCTAACCCCTGTACTGTCTTCCAAGTGCCTGATAAATACATTTTAAGTTTAAGTGCCTGATAAATACATTTTAAGTTTATTTTTCTAAAACAACCTAGGCTGAAATGGGTAGCTTGTTTGGGTTCAATTGTCCTGTAGTAAAACTATACGCATCCATACAAGTGAGTTAAAATGTGATACTGTGTGGGGCTGGAG